>NC_090787.1:4257500-4495000 GCF_040054535.1 Antennarius striatus | reverse complement strand
GTCCTCCACCAGAACAGACCCTTGTCTGTGCTGGACCGCTAACTGTGTTAGCCTGCATGTTAGCCCCGCGGCTAAAGTCACAGCAAAGCTTGAGCGCTCGTCTGTATTTTATGGCTAACAGTTGGCCGGTGCGGTACTGGACCGGGACGACCGAACCAATCTGTCACATATACTGTTGGGCAGCGACCAGATTGTGTGCCGGTCTGCCAAAGAGGAGGCGGAGCCTGTGAAGGGAGCCAGGTGTCTGATAAGAGGGACGGGAGGAAGCTAATAGAGGCCACCGTCACGCTAACGCCAGCCAGGAGAGTCTATCCCTGCGGGCTTGGCTGAAGGTCGCGTCCCGTCCTTTAGCCTCCAACTCCTTTAAAGACGCCGCCCGGTGATCGATCATGAGTTATTGATTTATCTGGCTGCTTCTTGCCGCGGTGACCCGATCAATTACTGCTGCTGTGAGAAGTTTTAAAGTTTTATCCACCCAGACATGACTGTTTTTACAACATCATCCACCCGGCGTTAGCTTGGAGCGACCAGGTCACCCTGGTACCCTGGTATGTTTGTTCAAGCCAAGAGCGACGCCAGAACACCCCGGGTTCTCAACCCAACTGGATCAAGTCCATCTTTTGACTTGTGTTGGGGGGTAACATCCCGGCTGGGTTTGTCACATTCTATTTTTAATGGCAGCTGATGCTCTTTAGAGCTCACAGCGTCTCACCCGGCAAGAACCAGACCCCAAAACCACGACTGGAGAAAGAATCTTAACGGGACACGACCCGAATAGAACCAGCTGGATTCAACTGTAAAGGACGTTCATATGTTCTACTCCCATGTAGTTCCTACAGTTTGTAGGTTAATCTAATGACCATCAGACTCCTCGCCAGGCGGTGATGACATCACAAATCATTAGTTGATGATCGATCTGAACAAACGCTGACACGAGGATTCTTCCCAGCGTTCCTGTTGCTCGGTTTTATGCAGGGAGATGGCAGGAATTCCGGACGCTTATCCCAGGAACGCTGGCGACTCCAGTCCTGAGTCCTCCCCATCATGGGGGCCTCACGGTGGAGATCAGCCCCCCTGCTGAGCGGCGCCTCATAAACCACTTCAGAGTATTTCCCTGGGGGGGAGGATACACATGACACAAACACACCTAGCCGAATGCTATTCGTCTCATCCGTGGACATCCAGGAGAAGTGGGGTGGTTTCACCCAACGCAAGCTGCTCATTTGAGTCCTGGTTCTCATTGGAGGGGGCGGGGGTAATTGCTTGTGTTAATGGGGCAGTAATTATGGGAGTAAACCCCACTGGTTCTCGTGGATACTAAAATTATTCTCCAGCAGGTGAGAGAGCGGATAAGTTCAGCCGACTCTCCGATCACCCCCCCCCGTTCTCACCGTCATCCATTATGCATCCAGTCGCTCACGGCGAAGCTTTCAGGTTCATCCCACGGCACGTCTGCTGGCGTTGGCGGCCTGCGATCGCTGGCCGGGTGAACGTGTGATGATCCTAAATGAAAGGGAATCATGCATGAAGGTCCGCTTGTCTTCATCAGGCCGAGGCACAGGCGCAGCATCGATGATGAGGATTATTCAGCGAGGTGAAAACAATCGGTTCACACCGAATGAGCATTCATGAAGACTGCTGTCCACCTGAGGACCACGCCCCCCTCCTTCTCCTCCGTGTGGTCATGATGTCCCATTTATGGTTTCAAACTTCCTGACACCAGTGTGTGAACGGTCCAATCCAGTTCCAGATCCATTTGTTTCCACATTTATTAGATCCTGATCTGAATTCTGAACATTTTTACAGGATTATTTGATTTTATTACAAGATTTTTTCCAAGCGTTTGCTTCCACTCGCTGCCGTCATCAGTCTGGTTTAGCGTCAGCGCCTTGGAAGGACGAGTCCAGATGGGGAGAGCTGGCCGCTCATTTAACGGTCAGTTTAGTTAACGCGATAATAGCTGCAGAGAAGAGACGTGTAATGAGCGCCGCGCTGGGGATTCTCTCCAGACGGACCCTAATAAACCATCTCAAGGCCACAGTCGGCGCTGGACAGATGACCGGGCCTTCAGATCAATCGTCCAGAAGAAGTGAAAAGAAAAGTGGAAGCAGGAGGAGCTGGCGGCAATCCAGAGGTTCAGAGGATGTGCAGGTGACGCCTCCGTGAGTGTCACCAACCAAAACCAAAGCCATGGAGGCAACGCAGGAGGTGGTCGACAAAGAATACACACTGGAATACAAAAGCATATGCTAAAGTTAGCCAAACTAACACTATTGTATTGTAGCTTTGCTTTTATATGTAAACCGGGAAACCAGTTCTGACGCAGACCGCTAACGGAGCTTTAGCTCAGCATGGCTAGCAATTTTTCTTTTCAGATATATAAATATGAAACGATTAAATGGATTTTCATAATAGAATATACGGAACTTGCGCTCAGATGTTCAACTGCAGATCCACAAATTGGTTTTCATAGCTTTTGTCATATTTTCACTAATTATGCAAAAACTGATGATCTGATTTCAACAAGGTTTTTTGAAGAGGCGAGGCATGGGTCAGGAAAAAAATCAATTTCATCACTTTTCTTAAAGTTACTAAGGAGAAAAAACGTTTAAAAAATAGCCGAATTTAACCAAAACGACTGAACGGATATCCGTGGAATTGGCAAAATAAACAGAAATAAGTTTAAACAGTGATAATATCACTGACCTTCAAGTTAAACAAACCATTTTATTCTCTGGTTTCGCTGCAGCGAACTTTAAATATTGATATAAACGTGCTGGATCACGATGTATTTTGATGCAGTCCAAATTTAGCTTAAAATTGCAAAATTGAACATTTTTCATATTTCCTGTAATCATAGAAAACTGCTTGAACACATTTCCACACATCCATAAGTGCAACTGCTGTCCAGGCAAAAATATATGGAATCCAGGATTTTAAAAGAACTTGTCTTTACATTTATATATATATATATATATATATATATATATATATATATATATATATATATATATATATATATATATATATATATATATATATATATATATATAAATGTTGTTTGTCAAACACACGGTTGTTTTTAACTGTGCTTTCACAACCATTTATGAAAGCCTTTCCTCAGAAATACTTTATCGGTTTTGCTATATAAATATATATTAAAATGTGATTGCAGGCCGTGTCCCTCCTCTCAGGTGAATTAACTAAAGATAACCCTGTGCCTCATAATGAGGCTGAGATTACAGAGAATAAACCCCACAAAGAGCATGAGAACGATGACCGGCAATAAAACCTCAAAAACCAGAGCCTGAACAAAGAGAAGAAGAAAATAAAAGAGTGGCGGCTTGTATTTGAATCCTGGACGTGGACAGAACTACTCTTACCGTCATAATTGGATGCTGCAGCCTTTGATATTTATCCTTTTAGTGACAAACCTTTTCGGCTGCACCTCCCTTTTAAATGGGGGGGGTTAAGTCCATTGTTGTTGTGTAGCAGATGAATGCACGTTTCATTTTAATTGCAGGCCAGCTCAGGCAAAGGTTGGCTGACAGTTGGCTGAAAGAAATCAAGCAATAAATATGCATCTGGCCTGTGTTTTGAGTCCGGGTACATCCATCCCATCGTCGCCGCGGGAAACAGAAACAAGACCCATAAAATGTAAAGAAAAGTCCCTTTAAAATCCTAGATTCCATCTATCTTTGCCTGAACACGCATCCGCCCTGAAGGATGTAGGGAAATCTGCTCAGGAGGTTTTCTATGATTACAGGAAATATGAAAAATGTACAATTTTAAGCAACATTTGGACCGCCTCACAATTCAGCGTGATTCAGCCTGTTTACATCACCATTTAAAGTTCGCTGCAGCGAAACTAGAGAATAAAATGGTTTGTTTAACTTGAAGGTCAGCGATATTATCACTGTTTAAACTTATTTCTGTTTATTATGCCAATTTCACGGATATCCATTCAGTCATTTTGGTTAAATTTGGCCATTTTTTAAAACTTTTATTCTCTCTTGTAACTTTAAGAAAAGTGATGAAATTGATTTTTTTTTTCCTGACCCGCGCCTCGCTCCTCCAAAAAAAAGCCTTGTTGAAATCAGATCAGCAGTTTTTGCATAATTAGTGAAAATATGAGCAAAGTTATGAAAACCAATTTGTGGATCTGCAGCTAAACGTCTGAGCACACGCTCCGTCTCCTTGATTTTATGAAAACCCATTCAGTCGTTCATGACAGAAATGAACGGGATCACATGAAAACAGAATCTCTCGGTTGAAGGAACTATTGAAACTATTTCAATAATAACGCGTCTCCATCTGAGTGGCTGTGAAACCCGAATCCTGCGTGAAACGAAAGACAGAACTGAGGTAGAACACGACCCCCGGTTCCATTCCAACATTACGGATGGAAACTATAGGGTTGGATGTTTGCTCCATTGTTCCATCCGCTCCATATTCACTCCCTCTCTGTCATTACTCGTGGATATGTCACCGTATTTTAATTACACTTTATGTAAGCCGTTTAAGTGAGGGGCCTGTCTTCCTTTCCCCCCTGTCTCTTTCAGCCTCTCCTCTTCGTCGTCTGTGAAAGGTTGGGAGCGTCGCTCTCCAGGAGAAATTTCAGCTCGCCGACTGTCTTGTCATTTGAAGCTAATTGCATGGTTTAGCCCGGCTGTGGCAATTACAGCTCCCCTCCTTTTGTATAAGTGCGATAGCTTTCAGTGCTCTGCTGGTTAAAGAAGATGAGGCTGCCGCTCCCTCGCAGCTGAAGCCGGTGTTTTACTGAATGTAGACGTCTTATAAAAGGAGAACAAAAAGCTCTGGGGAAGAGTTACAGTCAGAGAGCGCCGCTCACATCCATTGGGTCTCGAACCTATAAGCGATTCGAGCTGCTGTTGTGTGGCGTCTTCATGCACAAACGGGACATTTATCTTCTGGGCTGTTTTAATGGTGGAGGCCAAGTGAGGGTTAAGAGGTTGAGTGTTTGTTTTTCTTCTCTCCTGCTTTCACCTCGGCTTCACACATTCCTACATGGGTACATCTGGCATGGAAACACACACACACACACACACACACACACACACACACACACACACACACACACACACACACACACGCATGAGCACACAGGGGAACATCAGCAAAGATGGAAGCTTTGAGGTCAAGACCATCTGGCAAAAAAAGGTCAAGTGTCTGGTGTGTGTGTTTTTCAGCAGGCCTGCTCTAAACCCGTCTGAGCATGTGTGTGTTTGCTTTTAGAGCTCTAATCATATCGTGTCCAGATAATGGCTTCTGGATGGACGGCCTCTCGGTGCGGACAGGAAACGGCGAACGCACAAACTTTCTAAATGCTTGAGTCCAAACAGAGTCGCTGGGCAAAAGCGCCGGGGGCGTCTGCCAGAAGGCGCCTCAGATAATTTCACACTCTAAACAGAACCCACAAGCGCTGACAGACCGTGAGCATGCACAGCAGAGCCGGCGCAAAACGGCGGGCACCTCCCTGGTGGCTGGCAACTGTTGGAAGCAGAGTAAGGCCGCTTGGTTTGAAGCCCACTCAAACAAGACCAACGCTAATGAGACCTTCATTGGGTAAACCAGAGCCTGTTTGGGGCTGTTGTTCTAGTCCTGGGGCCAAATGTGGACGGATTAAAGGGACCAAGTGTGTGTCATCGATGGGGATGAGGATTTGTCCAAGGTTGTAGAAACATTCGTGACAGACAGTCTGGAATGCAGTCGCAGTGATATGCACACACATGCAGGTGTGTGTATGTGTGTGTGTGTGTGTGTGTGTGTGTGTGCATTAAGTATGAACACAGAAACTGTCGCTGCCGCTTTCATTTTCCACGACCCGTCCTTTGAATAACGGAAACATGTTTGATTTATTATCACAGAAAGGGGTTGTACCCTTGTTTACCGCCATTATGCTTTAGTGTAAGTGTGGGCGTGTCAGCTAGTCATATAAATATTATTTTTCTCTAACAGGCTTTTAACCTTTCAACATTTCTGTTTTTCACACAGCGTTTGGGTATAGCCGGCGTTTCATCTGTGCATGGATATGAAACATAAAGCTGTGCATTCACTCCGGGAATTGAACCCAATTAACCTGATTTTTGAGCCGCGCCACTCATGACCTGATTTTCAGCTTTGGCGGGTATTATTTGTCGTGTATTATTTGTGTAACTATTTAATTTACAGTGTTTCACAATAAATTTTAAAGTTGCTGATGAGAAAATTATTAATGACTTGTCAAAAAAGCGAATAAGATTATTTACAACCTGATGGTCCACCCTGTAGGGGGCGCTCAGGAGTTACCCCAAAATGATTGATGGTGGAGCTGAAGCCTCAAATCATTTTTATGCCATATAATTTTTTTTCATGCCATCTTCTGATGAGTTTTATATGTAATGGGGAGAGAAACACACTTAAATCCATTACATAATGTATTGCTGTGATATCATGCTGTTGTTGGATGGAGAATATTTATTATGTGACGTCAATAACACTGTGTAATCAATAAATTAAAATAAACTCTTAATCCATTTAATTCAATTCTCTCCCATACATTGAGGACCGCGTTGCTAGCGCCCTCTAGGTGAATTGCAGGCTGTGGGTGCAGAACAGTGGACAATCTAACTTAGAACATTCAGCTGTCCATCAAAGCGATTTTTTGTTTCTATTGGGTACTAATGAGCTATCAAGCCAATCATAGACCCGTGAAGGCGGGACCCCAGGAAACCCCGTCAATCATGACAATCAGCGCCAAAGAGGTGACAGATCATTAGCATAACGAAATAAGGAATAACGTCAAATTTCCGGAGGAATTATTTCTACAATGGATAAAGAATTTACCGACGGTTGAAGGACTTTTTTAGACTCTTGGTGAGGAAATACTTTTACATACAGTGAGCTAAAATGTACAGGCTAAGCGTGTTAGCCCGCTAGCGCTGCGAGCAAATGCATTTCCTTATGCTAGCATAATTGACTGTCGTGTTCGTTAGCGCTAGCATTTTCTTACGCTAGCATAAGGAAATATGCTAGGGATTTTGTAAACGTTGGTAAACTTCAAATAATTTTTGTGTGTGTTGAGACAATAAAATGTAAAATGTAAAAATGAATTAATTCTGCCAAAACAAATACCCACTAAAATTCAGAATTTTGTTTTATGTTGGTAATAAATTACAAAATAAATGCATTTATTCACAATATGCTATGTGTTGAATCTAAGAAGAAAGTTAATTTGGATTGTAATTTAAATTTGGAGTTATTTTGATTTGAGTGAATTTCAGAAATCAGGAGGTGTCATTGATTGATTTTTTTTTATTCCACCATCCAACAGTATGGAATTATTTTATTGTCACCATCCCCATCTGTTTGGAGCTGTTCTGCGATGCTGCTTTGTTGTGAAGAGTCTCACACATTTTGTGGAGTGAGATTCCCCTGAGTTCCCGCCAGTGGGTGTGAATAGATAATGACCTTTTACCATGTTGTCAGTGTTCTCAGATGTACAAGCAGACAGCCACATGAAGGATCCAGCTTTCCTCCACACTGACTGCCAAACTGCGGAGTTGAGACAGTAGA
Organism: Antennarius striatus; assembly: GCF_040054535.1. Classification (NCBI taxonomy): domain Eukaryota; kingdom Metazoa; phylum Chordata; class Actinopteri; order Lophiiformes; family Antennariidae; genus Antennarius; species Antennarius striatus. Next base: position 4,487,425 of record NC_090787.1, on the reverse strand, counting down.
AGTTGGTGTTTTTCTAAAAAAACACACAGCGGTCCCTGTGATCTTACTTATGCATTCATTGTGGGACTTCTGTGCAGCTATTTACAACACAATCAAAAACAGCGTACCCCCTGGCAGACTGGGGAGTTCTGCATCAAACACAGCAAAGTCGGGAAATAATTGAGCCAGCAGGGATCAGTGGAGTGTTGTTGGCCGCCGAGCTGGAGATGCTGATGCTGGAGTGGGAAGGCAGATTGATATGTAATACTTGTAATTTAAGGATAAAGGCTGGCTGTCGTCTTTGTCAAAGAGATGAAAAAAGAGATGGGATCTACTTTTAACTAATGTTTGGTCGGATTGGTGGCGTTTTATTCCACATTATCCTACTTTGACTTCCAGATGATGGATACAGGTTGGTGGTGAACGTCTGCCTTCTTTGTTAGAGCCTTGTTCTGAAGGTCGGGTTGCTCTGTAAAAGAATGGGATTATTTCTGAACTATTTTTGATCTATTTAACTGCAAACAGTACACACTTGTAAATACATGCTTAGCCTGAGTTTGATGCCAGCAGGTGGACTAAAACTAGGGGAAAAACACAGGGAACACTTTGGAGAGATGGGACTGTTCTAGCCAATCCCAACACCTTTTAACAGTTGACATCTTTTACCTGGATAAGATGGTCATCACTGCACAATTTGATTGTGTACAGGTTTATATTTATTACGATATCAGCATTATATAAATGTATTTGGTTTTTGCTTGTTTTCATGTTTACAGGCGATATGAAATGACTTACTCAGCATGTTTCTCTGTTGCGTCAGCATGTCATACTAGTTTAACATGGGCAAAGGCGGTGTAGTTCTGACAGATTGGGGGGGCTGTCATAACAGCATTAGTAGTGGTGGACACCCTTTAAAAACTCCTCTGCTCTACTCATACAGCAATATCTGGAAATAATTAGCCTCACACAGGAAATTCATTAGTTGGTGACTGTCTGGAGATACGGGACCGACTTCCAGTTGGTCTTTATGAGACGCCTCGGGCTACACAGCGATTGTTTTGGAATCTAGAAGTGATCCGGATCAGGGTTTAGTATGATGAAACAATAATTCAGAAATAAATAGAGATGAGTGCTTGATTTTAAATCCTCTAGGTCTTGGTGCACAGTCAAAAAACTAAATAAATGAACAGTATGAAGGGCATTGGTTGAACTCCTGCCTAGCTAACCGTCACTAACTTGTTTAAATAAGAACCGCCACATGTGATTTATTAAACATGCCTCCTAACTCAAGGAGAGGCATGAAGACGGGGTGAAGTGATGGAGGAACAAACAGATAAACAGTGATGAATGGAGCCCTCACAAAGTGATGATTATCGGAGCTCGCCACAGTTATGTGGTGGTTTCTTAATGGTCAGAATGGATTCCATTCCCTGGTGTAAAAACATCTGGGCGAAACACAGAAGTGATATTTCTTCTCTGTTTCCACGCCGTTTTCCAGCATTTAATGTCTGACTGGTTGTTAATGATGGAACAAAATCAGCCTTTAGCGCCACCTTCTGTTGGACTCTAGGGGTTTAACGTTCTGATAGCAATCGATGGAGCTAATACCTTAACTCAAACAAATGTATTGATCCCATACCCCCACCCCACAGGCTGTGAACGCTACTGTCAATGTAGTGTAAGTACAGTTAATGCTTAGAAATAAAAAAAAATATCAACAGTTGTTTGTGAGGAAAACAACTTTTTTTGTGGGAGGTAACTAAAACTTAAAGGAAACATTAAAAGATCAGTAGAATGTGATAAAAATAAAATAAACCCCAAACAGCAATCATAAATGGACTCAAAAATAAAAGCCAGATGTAGAAAGTGACCTAAATTTAATTCTAAATAATATCCAGTGACTCATTCATTTTAGAGGTTTGAACAACTTGTCCAAAAACACAACCTCTCTCAGTTTTATCACAAAGATCACATTTGCACTGTTCGAAATGCTCATTATTATTTCTCCTTCCTCCATCCTCCTCTCCCGTGGCCCCGGCCAACCCGTCTCTGTCTGGGGCCGCGACTCGCCGGCGAGGATGACCTTCAGACGCTCCGTTCGTTTAGCATTCAGCTCCAGGTTTGTGTTGCAGCGCCGGATTGCTTTCTCAGACCCCCACGACCCATTATTATCTGGCTGGGATTGTGTGGGGATCACTCCCTCTTATCCCCAGGATCACGGGGGCCCTGTCCACTCCCCACGCCAGAGGAGCAACAAGCCAGACTGTTGTCCTGCGCTGTGAAATATTGATGGCGTGAACCGCGAGGATACATGGAGTCAGGGACACCACGATTTATGGCATCGCAGGATTCCGTGAACCGACTTGAATGTCAGCATTTTTACATTCTTCATTGGAGTGTTTAGTTTGGCTCTCGAGGGCCGGCCTCCTTATGACCGTGTCATTTAAATATGAAGCCAACAAAATCATAAATACTGAAGGCTTATTGGTCGACAAGCTGGATGGATTGTCTCTGATGCAAACGGTTCTGGTTCTGGTCTGTAACCAGAAGTCATCAGAGGATTGTTAGTGCAGTATTATCATAACTGTGTTATCTGCTTTACATCAGGATTACTGTTACTGCTAGTGTCAGAATACACACATATTCACTTTTAAAAGCTTTTCATCAGTTTCAGATCTCTGCTGTCATAGACGTCATCTTAGATAGTTGAATTAAGTTTTAAATTTGTCTAGGTGTCATTTTTGTCCTGATGATATAAATAGTATTCATTAGTATGAATCCAGAATAAATCCAGAGTTTTTATCTGGAATTACACGCGGTTATCCTTCAGAACCGACCCATTGGGATTTCTCCTGAAGTTGAATTTAAGTGTGTGGAAACTGTTGAATCCAGTTCCAGTGTTGTCAACTGATTGTCAGGAAACATCTGATGTGAATCTGGAATCTTGCGCCCCTGTTTGGTGTAAGTGATGACACGAGTGTTTAAACATCAACAGAGGGAAGTTCCGTATTTACGAGTCGGACATGCTGAACTGAGCAGTTTGTTTGAACTTCCTGGAGGAGAAGCTGATGAAGGGCGATGAACGGCGTCCAGCTGCTGCACATCTGCAGCCTGTGTTGCATCCCTCACCTCCATCGCTCACAAATTATTTATACTGAGGCAGCGAATGTGAGCTAATGCTGTGATGGGGCACATGTGTAAGTGGGCCACATCCGCCGTGGTAATTCTGATAGTGTCTCAGCTTCATGTCGTTTATATCCCATAATTTCTCCCAGCTTTCTTCGCCATGGGATGATCACTCGGTGAGAGTTGGGGTGGCTCCACCACATTCTTAACTCTTAATATCCAGCCTCACACTTTCTGTCGCTGTTGTTCTCCAGGAGGCTTTGTCTTCGTTTACTGAACCTCCTAGTCATCAATAACTGCTCCTCCGTGCGCCCTCCTCCCAGAGTTCACTGCGGCGGCTAGCCCCCCCCCCGCCCCCCGGGCCGGCATCAGATGGAGCCGGAGGATGCTTGTTAATAATGGATCTGATGTGATGAGGATTTACACACAGGTGAACTGCAAACAGCCTGAGGGATGTTGAATGTCCATGGAAACAAGAGTGTGTGCATGTCATCCTCACACATATATGCACACACACACACACACACACACACACACACACACACACACACACACACACACACACACACACACACAGGGTTTTAACCTTTACTAGAACAGGCTGCCGCTGGAACAGCAATTAAATGTTTTATCTCAGCAGTGCAGAGGTGCTGCTGCTATGGGAGGAAAGTGTCTAAAGTTTATACCAAGAGGACCAGCTGACAGGTGGTCACTTCCTGTCTCATGGGAGTGAGCGATGCTCCCCCAACCCAAACAATGGACAGTCTTTGCATGCTGCAACCCATCCCTTCACAACTCCTTGCTCCTTCCATCAGGATTCCATGAAACCCCTCAACCAACCAATGCAGCTGAAACAAAAACTACTGTAATTTATTCATGTGATTACATAGAAACCCTACTCTGTAATGCTATATATTGGTCTGTCTAAGAGGTTAGCAGGAGGGCTCGTCCAATCGGATTATTGCAGAAGCACTCCCAACAGCGAGTCAAATGCTAAGTCAAGTATTTATCTGAGCTAATGTGTATCTGTACATCCCACAGATACTGCAAAACATGTTGGTATTCCTAATATAAGGAAGTAAAACCTCACAAATGAAGTTAACTCGTCGCTAACTCTCCTCTTACGGTTTTAGAGATCAATCCAGATGAGTGATCATGAGGCGTTTATTGGAGATCCGGTTCTGTTGAATGTGAGTGCATTAGGACGGCGTTGGCGGAGCTACACACCCCCAGAGAGGAATCATTCTCAAGTTTAGAAACCGCAGAGCGACCGTGTGGAGCGTTGTAAATCATCTCATATGATGCTCATCAGCCATTCAAATCTGCGACAGGAAATGACTCAACGGAGCTCCAATAACCGAGCAGCTGAGCGTGGATGAAAACACGACCTCTGGGCTGAGGTGAGAAGTGAGTCAGAGCTACGAGGCCACATGTTCTCCACGCAGGAAAGAAGACGGCGTATCAGAGGTTTTAATCACCAATGGAGGGGATGCTCATGTGTTCAGATCCCAGGGGCCAGAGCACCAGACCAAGCTCAGCCAACAAACCGACTCAACTCACATTTGAGGGCACAGAAAATAAAATATTTCCCATGGCAACAAGTCACAATGTGAGTCAGACATTATGCGGCTATGGATTGTTGCTCTGGCTTCTATAATATTAATTAATCGCCCGCTGCCTGAGGGGAGCTGCAGCGTTGGCTGACAGCTCTCTTTGAATCTGCCACAAAGCAACATCTCCACTCGTTTCTGCCACTGCCGAGAGTCTGAAGCCAACGCCTTCATGGCTTGTCGAAGCTTTCTAGTCGCCCTGCACTCCAGACATGCATCCCGTTTGATCAGGCGCTTCAAAATAGAACAATCCAGCATACAGGATCTGGATCTATAGGATAAGAATTCAAAGCTTGCAAGAGAGAGAAAGACCAAAAGATGGACACAAAACAGAGGAGCGAAGAATGAAAGGCGGCATGCAAAGCACAAATGTCAGGCGGAGAAACAACACGCCTCATCACATCCAAAGGCAGAGGGGTGAGACAGAGATGGAGACGGTTCCAGGTGGAAAATAATTCCATAACAAAGAATCTAGGGGCTCAATCATGCTGAAAAACAGAGACGGAGAACAGGCAGAGACTGTCAAAGGAAGCAAAATGAAAGTGGGGAAACCGGAGAGACCGGGCCTGAAGTCCGACTGTTTAGGAGACTCTGGGATGATTATGTGGAACGAACACCCGTAAATCAGCTGCCAAGAACAGCACACTTGATTTTCAAGGTATCAGATGCAAAAGTGTTTCTGCACTTATTCTTTAAAAGGCAATATCCAATTTTGTAAAGTATGGCTGCTCCATTAAGTGAGAGGAATGAGTCGGGGTGAACTTGGACTGCTGTGGTTTCGGTGTGTGCGCTGGAGTCTTTTTTTATTTCTTTAGATAGTTTAGTGTTTCCTCTCTGATGACTGGAATTTTAGTAACGTGTTCCTTCTAAATATGATCGCTCTGATCCTTTAATTTATCTGTGGGGTGGGAATGAAGGGCCCCCGTCCGTCCGCCCGCCTGAACGGAGCTTTAATATTGTCAGAAATAACCTAGGCTAACCTGGATTTGTTTAACTGGATTAACTGTGTCTGTGGCTACAGGAAGTGGGCGGAGCTTAGACCAGAAGTGGGGATGGACTTCCATTACACATGATGTAATTCTGGGCTTAAACCTGTGACATGAGGTTGACTATTAAATGTTGCGTCGCCACCAAAGTAGGCAGTGATTTACTGCCGAGGTTACCAGCGCAGTTTTGGATAAACTCAACTTCCGTTTTAGTTTAGCTGGATAATCCCAACCCTTAAATCAGATTGGCACCCCTACATCTGAGAGGGGTTGGAACCATTACCCCACGCAATGGGATGGAAACCACTAGGACTCTTTAACCCCTGTCCCACGTGGCGGCGAGCGGCGACCCGATGTGATGATTGATGTCTGGTCCACATGAGTGGAATTACCCAGGCAGAATTTCTTCATAGGGGTTCAATTAGCTGCTGGTATTGTTTCCAAAATGGCCAGGATTGTAGCCTGGAGGCTTCAGCTACACCATCATCTCATGTTTGCAGCCCACTCCTTATGTAAAATCATTCTCCTTCCTGCCAATTTCTCTCTCCCTCCCCTCCCATTATGATTTCTCTGCCTCTCTCTCTTGGTTGTTGGTACGATCTCATTGTCTTCCTGAATCTGGCGCTGGAGCAGGAGTTGTCCTGGGGGCTATTGTTGCCTGGTATAATGAGAAAAACTGCAAATGAAACAGAGCCTCATGAAAAATAAAAGACAAATACAACAGTTTGTTCTCCAACTTAAACACAATTACGCCACAAGCGTAATACATTAATCTTCATCCTCGTTGGAACGAGGGAAGCAAAATTTAATAAAGGATGGTGTTTAGATTTGTGGAGCGAAATAAGATGCTGTGTGGAAACCGTAGATAAGTTTGAAGCCTGACAACCGCTGGTGTTTGGGTTTAAAACAAGTGTACAGCAGATCGATGACATGAGGTGAGTGTATAGAACCGCTTTCTGGAGGGGAGATGAAGAGCAAGAAGGCAGAAATAATCTTCATCACCTTCAACGATGGATCTCAAAGGAGAAAGGTCACATGTCAAGGTTTCATATGAAGTCTAAAACCATACCTCTGTATGTACTGTATGTATGTTTATATATGTGTCTTTTTATATACATGTGTGTATGTTATATAGTATAATATTTATAATGTATAAACTAACACACATAGATATAATTTTTATATGTACAGCGGCACCTGTAATTATGAAATTAATTGGTTCCGGAAGAAATTACGTAAGTAGAAAATTACGTGAGTAGAGTAAGTTTTCCTTGCAAATGCCCTAATCCGTTCCAAGCCCCAAAAAATTCCGACATAAATGTTTTATAAAGCATAAAAAGGCAGCAAAACATGTAACAAATCAGGGCTCGAAATTGCGCCCATTTTGGTCACATATGCGCCCAAATTTTTATCAGTGCGACTAAATATATTTAGGAGCACCGGTGTGACTAGGGAAAAAAATCTGGTGCGCCTGTTTTTGTGAGACTGCGCTCCTGTGGTCCTGCCAGGAAACAATGAGAGCGCAACTGCGGCTGCTCTCCTGGGCGCGGGAGGAACAGAGATGGACGGAGCAGTAGAGACCGCTCCGTCACTGCCTTGCTTTTGGGTAGGTGCTCCTAAGAGTCTTTGCTGGTGCTACTAACTTCTAAATTTGGGAGCACCAGTGCTACCAAGAAAAAAAGATGATTTCGAGCCCTGCAAATACATGTTACGACCACTGCTATATCCGCCGCAGCGGGTCACAGGGAGCTGGAGCCTATCCAAGTGGCATAGGGCGTGAGGCAGGGGACACTCCGGGCACGACGCCAATGCACCGCGGAGCCACACACAAAGACATACAACCACTCACACACACACTCACTCCTACGGGCAATTTGGGACCAGCCAATCAACCTGAAGCGCATGCATTTGGAGGTGGGAGGAAGCCGGAGAACCCGGAGAGAACCCACGCAAACACGGGGAGAGCATGCGAACTCCGCACAGAGCGGGACTCGAACCCGGGTCCGCTGTGTTGTGAGGCGGCAGTGCTACCCACTGCGCCACCGTGCTGCCCTACATACAATATTATTTTTAATATTTTTATATAATATATATATTATAATTTTTATATAATAATATAATGTATAGTAATTTATAGAAAATATGTATAATATATAGTAATATGTTATATGAACACAATGTATATATATCTATATATAATGTGTGTATATAACATATTACTGTATTATAAATATAGTAAAATATATATGTATATATATATATATATATATACACACACACACACGCATGCAAGGCAGTAGAAATACTACTACAAGCATCAGTAATATATTCTGTCATTCCATCATGACATGTGATATTTTGCTTGACGCTCCCTCTGTGTGCGTTGATGGCGAGACGGCGCTGAAGATTTCATTCACCCTCCTCTTCCTCAAACTAAAGGGTGTGTTTGGTTTTAAAAGGTTTTCTGAAGCGCTAGTCTGTTCCATTAGTTTGACATCCATCCTCCAGAGCATGAAGGACTGCTGCTCGGGTGTGACAGCTCAACACACTCTCGTTCTGCTGTAGATGAAACGTTCCAGCTCCCACTTGTGAGTTCCCAGGCTTCATTTTCATTTTGTAGGAAGCGTCTGATGAACACGCTCTCAGGAGGTGACGGATCTATACGTTCAACAACCTTAAATGACCGCTGTTTATTTCTAATGCTGTCAGACTAGAGCCAGCCCCCGATCCCTTGGTCGGGAGGCATAGCGGCCTTCATCAGTTACGGGTCTTTAGCTTGATCTTCCTCGCCGTAATGAGGTCAGTGTCACCTCGGCCTTTCATAATTCTCTAATTACTCTGTGTCTACGGGTGGATTCTCATTAGGACCAACCGGAGAGGGGAACGTGTTTTCCACTGGGTGATGGATGTTTCCGCTGGGATTAGCGACCGTGATATCTACTCTGCTTGTTACTCCAGGAAGATGTCAGCGCCGCTTTTAGGTGGTATTCAGACGAAGGAGAACACACATCTTCCCGTCTGTTGGAGTGGAGGTACTGTTTAAGCTCCAGGGGATGCTGGGAAAAAAGCAAAACTCAAATCAATTTGTGGGGGGATGCCACTCAGTAGAAGCCAATCATGCAAGGCTGTAATGACAGCAGGTCAGTGGTCCTGATTGTAATTCGTTAGCCTGTTTAAGTTTGACAGGGCAGTGTCGGAGGTGTTATCCATGGTGCTAAAGGCTAGCATGAACAGAACCAGCGCTGATTCTCCCACATTTCAAATAAAACCAGGAACAAGTTTGTCAGATTTCACTGCTGATGTACCAAAACACCAGGAAATGTGTTGACTTCCTCCTCCTCCAAATATATAGCTAAAAATCCCCCCATATTCCCCCAATCTGACGAGTCAACAAAGCCAACGCAGCGATTTCTGCCTGACATGGCAGATAAACACGACGAGAGAAGCCAAAGTCCGTCAGCGCTTTCCAAAAAACAACGCAAGCGTTAGCAGGAAACGGCTTCAAGTGCTTCATGTCAGGAATCGACAGGAGGAAAACATGCAAGGCCAGGAAAAATTCCTAACAGGCAACGCTGTAAATAACACACCCACTTACATGCCAGGATAGCATGAAAACACACACCGGAGTGACAGGCGCTACACACATTCACGCACATTTATCATGTTCAATTACCCAGCCATTCTCAGCTGGGATGTAGAGACTAATGTGTGCCAGGAGTTTAAACCCAACACCCCCCAAATCAACCTCACTGTCCCGCTAGACGTTTTCCTGGAAACAACACACCTTTTGCCTCTCGTCTGAAATCCAGCTCGTCTACACAAACCGAACACGTCGAATCTGTTCCGCTTTAATCTGAACCAGATTGTTCAGGTATGAGGAGAAACGGGAAGTCTGCATGAGGTGTGACATCTCGCAGAATGCTTGGCCTCTCTTATTAGATCGTTAGAGACATTATCAGTGCCAAACAGCGCCGTTTTTGTTTTTAGTCGTCCCTGAGGCGTACGTCTCCGATGACATCCCCTCACCGCTCGCTTCATCTGCACGCATTCAAAAGAAAACACCTGCGCTGTTTTAATGGGGTCCGGGATAGAATTATATGAGATGTCAGTCACGGCTTGAGGGAACACAGTCGTCAGCATTTAAAGTTCAACTATCTTGGAGGTGGATGTGTCATTTCAGGGTGTTTTTAATGGTTTGTTGCCAGGTTGGCTGGCAAAAAAAATCCACAATGTCCACTCCTGTTTTTTTAAATTGACATATCTCTTTTAGCTACAAAGCAGGAGGGTGAGGATATAAATTCCCATGAACGCTGGCCGGCTGCACAAACAGTCTGGCATATCAAGTCTTCGTGGAGAGAGTTGAAGCCTCAGAATTTAAGGGCATGCCACCACACAGATGTTTGGTGAGGTGATGCGTCTTTGAAATTATATGGCAGCTTATTTTGATTGGGCAATTACAGCTTTAACAATAAGTGCCACAATTGCAGAGCGATACGCACCAGTTCTAATCATTTAGCTCCATTTAATCCAACGAGCTCGTAACAATGGAGGGTGGCAGGGAGGGACTCACTCTGTCTCCATTAGGGAGTGCTTTAAGTGTCTGGAGTTGTTCCCTCCCCGGGTCTCTATCTCCAGTCGTCAGGTCGGGACACAACAATAGTTTTCTTGATTGAGGACCTGAACCCCAAATGACAGTATTGGCAGAGGAGGAAAAAGGGATAATGAGGTTTTAATTATGGCGTTTTGGACAGATTCCAAAGGCGCCAGGGTGCGTGCAGGTGTCCCGGTGGCCCCTCAGGTCCGCCAAACATCTGAAGGATCTCTGGTTGGATTCCTGCTCCCATTGGTTCTGGTTTTGAAGTGTACCGATGCCAGGCAGCGAACCAGAGCATTGTTCAGATTAGACTCCAGCAGGAAATGAGTCTGATGCTGTTTTTGCAGACCTGATCAGGTGGTACGGACGGACCAATCAGGTTCGGAATGACCCCAGGTCAGCAGTGAGCCGTTATCAGTAGATTATAAACCAGTGGAAGGGAGTTTAAAGGAGAAAGAACGATGGGTGGATGGACACAGAGTGGGAGGCAGGCCATGTAGGAACATCTGGGAACCCATGTTGGAACAATGCATCACCCACCCACCCCATGCAACCCCCCCCCTCGGACCATTAAGGCACTGATGAGTGAACAGTTAGCTGGATCAAATCAACATGTCTGTTTCTCAGGCTTGCTCTTTAATCACTCCTTATCTCCACCGACAACACCACATTTCTGCCTCGCTCCCCCCTGACTTTCCCTCTATTCCTGTCTCATTCCCACTCCCCACCTCCCCACCTGAATGCTGTTCTCTAGGGTGGTGCTCTGTTTTTGTGTTGGGCAACAGAGCGACACAGTTTGCTACGCCTTTGTGTGTCATGTCTGGAAACTGAGGAACACCAAGATGTCAAGGAGTGATGAATGCTGGGTAAATACAAGAGCTGGCACCTAATTGGCTGAGTCTAAGCTACAAACTTAGATTGTTCTAGTTGGCTCACGCTTGTATTTATGGTGGTGGTTGTAACAAGACAGAAAATAATTTTTCTGCTTTCCCATGCCTGAGAATAAAGAAGCTTCTGAAGTTGCGTTGTGAGATAATCGTCTTGATGGTGGCACTGCAAAACTGAAATTCAGAATTCAAATTAAAATCTGTAATTTTTTAGTCAATTCGAGTCGTAATAATGTCATCATAATTACATAGTCACCTGTTTTTCATCTCCATATTCTTAGTCATGTGATGCCAAATTTGCGAGATAAAAATTTACTATCGTTATCTTTTATAATTTTTGTCTTCTCAAAAAAAAATGGCTGAATAAATTCCTCATTATAAGAAAACTCCTTCCTCCCTGTGTTGAGCCTGGAGGCATGGATTGTTTCAGGTGTTTGTCTTCCCACAGAAATGTAAAAAAAAATACAGAGAGAAATGGTTTGAAGCAGTTAAAGAAACCGTGGTCGATGATGTGAAGTGCCGTTAATGCTTGAGCTGTAGATGATCTACTTTATCTGATGACTTGACTGAATTAACAGCGTTCTCTAAAACACGTTTCCATGGAACTGGAGTAAAACTGAAGTGTGAAATGTGGAAGCTGGAAAAACAGAAGAAGACGCACACTTTAATGATCCCCGCAGGGAAAATGTTTTTTCCACTCTTGTTTGTACTTTATATGTATTTTACAAGTTTTCTAATGTGTATATAGGTATACATACGCACACACACACGTATATGTATGCATATACAGGTTCAAACACACACAAGGGACCTATAGACATGCAAATAGAGAGAGGATGATAGAAGCCCAGGCAGCTTTATCATTCTGTGCCCAATGAGCAACTTGTTGGGGGCGGTGCCTTGCTCAAGGGCACCTACTGATAAAGATTGGTGACACAAAGAACCTCCAGACAAGAAGACCACCCTTAGATGTGATGTTATGGTCGGGGGGTTGGTAGAGACAGTGAATGGCGGTTGCAAAAATAAATGTCTCTTTCCCTTTACCTTGATCTAAAACCATTTTTGAACGATAGTTGAACTTTTTTTGTGCGCAGTGTTGCTGTTAATGGGAATCTTTAAATGCTGATTCATCACATGTGGAGCGGTCGGTCTTGAAGAATAAACTCCAGATGTTTCTGTCGTCCAATCCTGGCAATCTCCCTGGCGTGGAGAATAGTTTGACTGATATCGAGGACGATGGCGATCCGGCAGATTCAGCCGTCATCTTAGCTTTTCCAAACGTTTTCACAGTGATTTAATCTCTGATGCTCAGAATGCATAAAGAGAAATGATTGAGTAACTTAAATAAACTCAAACGTCAAACATTACAGACGGCAAGAAACTCAGCAGCAACTTTTGAAACCCCTCGAAGGCTTGATGCCAAAAACATGTTGGAGTAAGGTGAAAGGTCAACAGTAACCACGTTGAGAAGGTATTGTGTTGAAAATAACTCATGAATTTTAATTCTGTCCCTCTCCAGAGAGATTTTTTATTACTTCCGCATATTAACATCAGGCTGCTTTCATCATCACGGTATCCTGATGCTACGAGCTTCTAGAGTCTAGAATTCAGGTTTCCTGTCTGTTCTGTTGATCTCCGGTGGGCTGGATGTGGCCCGTGGGCCGCAGTTTGCCATCTCTGTTCTAGACAGACTATCATCTCCTCACTGACGAGAAAACCTTTCACTTCTTTAGGCCAATCAAGACACAGAAAATGATTCAGAAGCCCCTCCTTCACATTAGTCCAATGTTTGCTCTAATTAGATGAGACGACTGCCGAAACACCATATGCTAAAGCTAGTAATTCTGCATACTTCATATGGCAGCTCCTGTACAACGGAGCACACAAAGACATTTCGTTCATCCCTTCCTGTGTGTGTTTCTATTACCTGCAGGTCCATATCAGCAAAGCGTTAATTAATTCACTACAGCCACTCGTCTCTCTATTGTCAACCTTCATCTTGATTCCGATCTGCTGGGTGAGCATATGATGGAGGAATCCCTTGAAGAAGCTGTCAATAGACCGCATGCATAATCCCCTGGAATTCCACCGCTGCGTCGCTGCACCGCGTCCAGACCTCTGATTCATCTCGTTTGCTTCACACCCACTTCCTCCTCCCTTTTTTCATCCCTACGTTTGTGTGAGATTGTCTTTGAACGTGTTTCATGCAATCATGGAATCAATCCCCCCACCCCTGGAGCCACGTCATGGGTCTAATTGCCTCCAGGTGACTAGGAGCTAGGAAAAATAGAATTAACCTTGTCAGCCCGGTGCCATCCCTGTCTTCTCTCCTCTATCTGATACATCAATTAAAGTTAAGCTGCCGTGGCCCGGGGTTTCAGCAGGCTCTGAGCCAGGTAGGTGGGGGGTGGTCGTGGGGGGCTCGGGAGAAAAGAGGAACGGACTTGGTGGAGGAGAGCGGAGCCCAGGAAAGAGATTGTCTGGCAGAGCTAAGAAGGGATGAAGTGGGATTGTGTCGCTGCAGGATTAGGGAGAGGATGGCGCAACAAGAGGAGGAGCAGTGATGAGGAAGAGGAGTGAGGAAGAGGAGTAGATGCTAAGAACACCGAAATAGACCAGGGAAAGAAATACCAGCTGATAAAATTACAGTATTTTTTGCACTATAAGGCACACTTAAGAGCCTTTAATTTTTTCAAGAACCAACAGTACACCCTGTAATCCAGTTTTAAAATAAGCAATTAATAGAAGGTGTGCCTTATAATCCAGTGCGCCTTATAGTGCGGAAAATACTGTAAGTATATTTGAACCCATGTGCTCTGTGGTTTTAGTCACTTTATCTGCTGCAGCCGTCAGCCATATATTAATGTGACGTTGTATTTATTCGTTAAAATGTGTTTGTAATTAAACTGTTTTTATTTAAACCGCTATCGCAGTGGACATGTAATCCGTCGATGTGACAGAAACCAGCTCGAGCTACTTTGACGTTTTTAATGTTCTAACCTGACAGGTTAATCTATCGTTTAAAGGAATTGTACGTGAAGAAGCGCTAGGATGTGTTTTTCTCCTGCCAATCAAAAGGCAGCGATAACCGAAGCCGTCTCCAGCGCGAGCATTGCCAGACGGAACCACAAAGACGACGGTGAGCTGGTTCACCTGTCCTCACAGTGGAGCCATTGTGCGGCGCTCCAGAATCCGTGACGCCAGGCGGCGCGCCCCGACGGCGTGATAATGGAGCCCCCAACCCCTTGGCGCACAAAGGACCCCAAGCTCTCAGAGCCTCTCGGTTACAAGTCTCTCACCATCTCCGGTGACGTTCTTATCACCTGTCCCCCCACCCCCCTTGTCTCACACTGAAGGTCTTCACTCTACAGGTGTGCATCTGGCTACAGGTCACGTTTCACCTGTTGAGCGTTCCACCGAAACATCTGACAGACTGTTGAAAACCAACGAAATAAGAGACAGCGTGAAGCTTTTTGACGCCGCACTAGCATCGACATCTAACGCCGTCCGTCTGATCCACGGGGGCAAGGGGGGGGGGGGTGGTATTGAGTTTGATTCAATCTGGATATGCGGCAGTATCAATATAAATACATTTTGAACACAGTTGGACAGTGTTCGGCAGAAGCAGGGGGACGGGACTTGTCGACACAAGTCATGTCAGTCTCTCGCCGCCGTGACGTTGCTGCGACTTCACCAGACGACTTCACCAGCAGGGGGCGATGATGAGGCAGACCGGTTCAGACGAGGCTAATTACATAAAGAAGCGGGCCCTCCTTTGATGTCACGTCTCCCTCCTTTCCCCATGTGTTCCCCGTCTTCTAACGGGACTTAGCTAATAGCGCTGATCCCTGGCGTGCCAAAGCTGTGGGGGCCACTGGTCGCCTCGTGCTCCAAAGGGCCCGAGCCGATACTCTGTGGCCCTTTAATAACTTTCACAGGCTGATGAAAAAATAATTGCCGTCCCAGAGGTGGTGGTGGTGGGGGGAGGGAGTTAGGGATACATTAGCACCACAAAGACGAGAGCCTGGATCAAATGACCCAGAGCACTGACAGTACAGGCTGTAGCCTGGGGGTGTAGGTGTGGGGGGGATAAATCAGGTCAAACATCAGAGTGAAAGATGCAGCAGCGTGAACCGTGTGGTGAGATGGCGCCCAGGGTTTCACCTGCTGATCCGCTTCTATTCCTGCAGCCGGGACCTCGTCTGCTGCCACGCTCCACTGCAGAACAATAACACTTTGTGGTGGTGGTGGTGGTGGTGGTGGGGGGGCAGGAGAGGGAGTCAGGTGGGGAGGGCTTCTCTCATAGGTGTGTGTCACGCTCTGCTTCCTGACACCTGTAGGGCCGAGGCTTTTCCTCTGGTCCAGAGAGTCCAAATGAATTCAGACGAGGTGCTGGGATGTCAGGAGGCCATGGTTCATTCATTCAGGTCTATAGAATCCATCATCATCATGAAACCAACGAGCTCCCATACATCCGACCCAGAGCATGAAGCAAACGGTTAAATAATGACCCAAGTAAATTTAAAATACGATGCGCCCTCACGTATTCGCGCATGAACCCTCGCGGCTTCACCTCATCACGGATTTTTAGTAGGCAGTCACGTGATACCATGCATGCATTCTATTGGCTGACGGTATCCAGAAGTGCGCTATGTTTTGTGAATCTCGGACTTAAATGAGACACAAAAGCCCTTTAAACAGTCTATCAGAGTGTGGGAAAAGTTAATACAGATATAAGGTAGTTTTATATCAGTACGGGGAGGGTCATAAACGTTTAAATTACTGTAAACAATAAGATAAATAGTTTGTCGCTCTGTTGCGGAATTCGTTAACCGTGTGTGGTTCCTGGAATGCATTAAACGTGAGGAACGAGGACGCACTGTACTTCAAGTCTCGTTTGGAGATGCTATTAGCATCTGCATCCCTGGTTTTTAACCTCTGCTTCCTTCGTCCCAGCATATTGCTGCGTCGTTCCATCCATCACCTGTCCGGTTATTGGTTTTAACTTTGAGCATGTTGGTCGTAGCCGCTGATAAACCGTCGTCACAATCTCGCAGCAGCAGCTGGGACTTGACGATCGCCTCTCCCAAACATCTGCCGGGTGCCGTTGGCGAGGAAATGAGAGACGCTCGGCGGACCGAGAGGCCCGGAGAGGCGGAGGAAATCAAATAACTTAGCCTCCCAGCCGCTAATGCAGGAACACACAGAAGGACGCCAGGCAGTGTTGTCTTATTTGTTTGCCTCGCTAACTTTTTATTGTTGAACTTTTTTTATCGCGGTGTAAATTTCAGATGCGCTCAAGGCGAATGTAAACTTATTTGCTCCTTCAGTCTTTGGGGTCTTTCTCACCGCTTCAGACAGTCTGAACGATGGCGAAGGAAAAGCATCACTACTTTATTTCTTTTCAGATTTGTGTGTATTTGTTAAGTATTTCTTCGATAAATTGAATATCCAAAAGTCAGCGAAGCCGGTCTGATGTCTGCCTTTGACATTATGTCGGATAAGAATCTGAGTCACCCCAGGAAAAATTCATCTAAAAGCCAGCAATAGAGTGAAATTACTCCTCCATTTAGTTCTACCTGCGCCGCTTTTAGCGAAATGACTCACATCTCCAAGATGGATTGCAATTTTATAAAGTAGAAGCCCTGAGGTGCATTGTCTAAAAATAGACATGGAGGTTGGAGTTGGGTTTGGCATTTGGACTCTGTAACAATGGCTGGTCGCGCTTGCCATCTTTCATCCCCCCAGTCGGACCTCTGTGCCGTGAGCCCAGTGATCCCATTCCAATCTCGTGAAAACGTGGCTCCATAATGATCCACCATGTGTCCAATTAATTCTTAAAAAAGGATTACAGGATTTCTCAGGTCACATTTCCTTATAAGCGCCCAGCTGATGATAGAGACTCTCCGGTCCCAGCTGAGGCACATTCCGATTCTGGTGATCCATAAATGCGTTGGATGACATCACTTTGTTAGCGTTAGCAACATGTAGCTAGTAACATGCAGCAACGTTTTCCTTTGGGGTCTGACCCCCTGACCTTCTGCTTGTAAGACATCAATGCTAATTGCTGTAGTGCTACAACTCTCTTGTTAATGCAAATCAGAAAGAGTAGAGACATATTTATTTAATGGTTTCTACCTGAGTTATTCCAAAAAAGTGGGAAACACACCTTTATTAATCCCGATCACCTCTAGATTTGAATCGGGTCTTACCTTCCAGATGCGTGAGGGTTCTACCAAATCTGACAAAAAGCTTTTAGTATTTTTGATAGTCCTCCGACCTCCGTGGCCTCAAAGCTCAACTGTAATCCCAGAATAGAAAAGATATTTTCTTTCTAGGGTCGACAAACTGGTTTGAAAGGTTCTGCTCTTCAGGATAAAGAGGTTGAATTTGGTCTCGAGAGTCAGGACTGAATGTGGAGACAGCCGTGGACAGAAAGCCAGAGATTAGTCCGTGTCCAGCGAAAAGAGAAACTTTTTCCTGAACTTTGGGCATCTTTGAACTGTGTTTGCTTTTCCTCCTGTTGTGTGGTTTTATCAGGCTGTAAGCTGTTGTTCAGCCACATTCCTTTCCACTAATCCTTAATGGCTTTTTCCATTTTCCCACCGACTGATCCATTTGTTCACCGTTCACTCGCTTCGGCTTTGAATTAACTCTGGCTTGTCTTGTAGCCTAGCATCCCCTCCTCTCCCACCAGAAACGGCTTACCCAAACTTAGCATTGACCCAAGCAAGCGCTTAATTACCTGATTAGATGAATCGCCTCTCCGCTGACATCACCGACTCGCTCCGTCCTGGGCGGGTGGAGACAGGCAGGAGTGGATGATGAGGAAAGAATGAAGCACATCTCTTCTCCTTGCCTGAAAAAGGAAGGATGTGTTTACAGATGGGCGATGGGGGAGGGGGTGGGTCCAGAGGGAGCTGAGTAGGTTAGCATCATGCCAACTGGATGGGTCGATACTCTATCCCTCCACCCAATCGCTCCTCTTCACCTCCACCTCTGGTCTTTTCTCTTTGCTCACCTGGAGAGACGAGAAACCCTCCCATGTGGACTTCCTGCAGACGTGAAGTTTAAATAAGGACTTCCTCCACTGATGATGAGGAGGGAGCCCCTCAGGTTGGCTCCATTGATCGGGAATCCGTTCTGATCCAGCTAACAGTTTCCTGTCGATGGGCTTGAAAGCTGATTAGTCAGAGTTCAAGACTTCTCCCTCAAAGACACGTCTCTCTGAATCTTGTTGGAATGCAGTTATTTGAAAGGTTCCCAATCCAAAGCCCCGGATTGGCCGGATCTGTTTGGATATTCCTGTCAGCTCATCTGGGACACATTCATTCTCAGATTGGAATCACTCCTGTTGGGATGCTGGAGATGTTGCAGACAGATGTAGCTTAGAAAACAAGCATCATCAGGTGGCGATGGTGGTTTGAACTTCTGGATCCAGAATGTTTAGATGCGAATCCGGAATACAGTGTTACCTCTACTTAAGAATGTCTCTACATATGAAATTTTCTACTTACGACCCATGAGGTGTTCTGATAGTTTTATGCAAATATATTAACTTTTTGAGTATTTGCTATGGACCCCAAGAAAGTGACGGACAAAAGAGGAAAAGAAAAGACGAAGAAAAGAGTTTTTTTTGTCCACACAAACAAAGCAAGAGATAATAGATAAGCATGAAAAAGGGATGCGTTTGGTTGGTCTCGTCAAAGAATATGGCCGTAATGCATCTACAATCGCCATGTTATTAAAACAAAAGGAAGCCATAAAACACTGGGAGTTTAAGACATCGCGTGGGTGATTGGAGAAGTTCAAAAGGATGACTGGAATTCACTCTGTTGTTCGGCATCGTAAGATAGGAGCGAATGAACCAAAGAGGGCAAAAAACAATGAGGACAGCAGTTAAAAGGTAAATGATCATCATTTTTATTCTTTACTCAATTCTTGGTGTTTTATATTATGCCCAACTCTCCTTTATTGTGTAATAATCTAAATGTAACATGTATTTGTTACATGTTATGTTTTATAAAACATTTATGTCTGAATTTTGGGGGACTTAGAACAAATTAGGGCATTTGCATGGAAAACGCGTATCTACTTATGAAATTTTCTACTTACGAAATTCCTTCCAGAACCAATTAATTTCGTAAGTAGAGGTACCACTGTATTTAGATGGGAATCTGGGATATTTAGATGGGAATCTGGAATATTTAGACGAGAATCCACATGTTTAATGAATTGGGTGAAAGGAACAAATTTATTCAAACATGGATTTAAGAATAATCTGAAGTCAGCATCAGCTTTCCGCAGTGATGATATAATCCACCTGACGCACGTAACCCTAGAGATGACACCATCAACACAACAGGATGTAGCGTTCTTATGTTGGCATACAGCACATTATCAACCTTTGTTAGAGCTCTGCCCGTCACTCAGGATGGCGTGAGGCTAACAGAGATGCTAGCTGGCTGCCGTCTTCCATATTTACCCGTGTTGTAAGCAGCACGCCACCACCAAATCAGGAGTTGCCGCTCTGCTTCCTTTATGGCCCGGCCCTTCACCCGACGGCAACGTCTGGAGGAAATGGCGCTCCAATAAAGGCGTAATGAAGAGAACGTGACGGAGCATCATCTCAGGAGGCCCCGACTATTAATCCTGGCCATTACCATGCTAATGAGAGGCGTGTTTTTATTGTGGCGATGCAGGGGTGAGCAGATTATTAGCTGTGTGGGTTTTATGAACACTAACTACAAACCGTCTCCCTACAAATCAGGTTTATGTCGCTTTGGGCTGCTGCTGTGGTTAATGGAGAACAACTGATACCAGACGGACTGAGTCCTCACCACTGTCTCTAATCCGTCCATTATCCGTTCATCTATCACGTCATGTGACATGCCGATAACGTCAGACGTGTTGACGGCTGCGATCCCAACCGGACGCCGTCGTTCGGAGGTCGTAACCCTCCTCTCGTTTGTTTGAGCAGTGTCACTCTGAGTGGACTGGAACTGTCTGCCACGTTGACTTAACTTCACAGGCTAACTGCCGTGACGACAAGCGTGTGGCCGCATGGCACCAACACAACGCTCAGCGTCATCAGCGCTGACACCGCGCTGCTCGGGGGGAGTCAAGACTCCATCAGATGGCGTTCCGGCGGCGAGGCGCTAACAGCATCAGGTAGCGGACAGACAAGAGAGAGACGAGACAACAGAAGGGATTTGAGGAGAAAAGAAGAAAGACACAGAAAGCGAGGAAACAGGAACAAACTTGGGGGGGGTCGGATAAGGGGGATGGGGAGGGGGGGTTCATTTTTGAGACAATAAAAAATTCATAGCACCTTCACTGTCTGCCAGCCCGAATCAAAGGAGGCTGCGCATCGCTGACGGGCGTGCAGGAACGAAATCAATTCATCTTTGATTTCACTGGGGCCGTTAAAAATAGCCCCCCATCGCTTATTTATGTCTGTCATTGCCGTGGCGACCACTGATGTGCACATGCGTGTACACACGCACATTTATGACGTAGCGTTGACGTCTGTTGATGTGTGTCTGTTTATTATATATTGTATTCATAGTAATACACATGTGATGGAATATTGCCCCCCCACGTCCCTATGACCCCCCCACCCCCTAGCTCCATTACTGTTAAGTAATTGCAGAGCGATGGGTTTGCCCTTCCAACACATGCTGTACGATATTCACCACATGTCAGGTCGTTAGAGTGAGCCTTGCTTCATCTGCTGGACACACACACACACACACACACACACACACACACACACACTGGCAGAGGATCTGTATATTTCCATGTGGAACATCTCAATGCCGATTCAAAGTCAGGAAAAGTTTCATCTTCAGAGAGATCAGATGTAAGGAGGAGCAGCGAGGGAAGGGTAAGTGATGCACATGTTTACGATGTTTATTCATCCGCTGGATGAACTCAAGCATGGTGACCCTGATGAACCCAACATGTAGGTTTTCCACATTCATGTGCTCGTGGAAACAGGGGTTTGTGATGCTCCTCAACAACGTGGAATTGTTTATCACAAGGTCTAGAGCGCTCTGGAACGCCCAAAAATATGATGAATGCTATTTGCTCTGCGTTGCCTTTGTTCTGTGTGGGTCTTCTTCCAATCTGTAGAGAGACGTGACACAAATGAAATAATAAATTAAAAGTATGCATGACCGTGTCTCCCATCAGCATCAACGCCGTCCGTAATCCTCCTCCTGGTGAACCAGAACGACCTCTGGATGATGTCATCTCTGGAAGGGATGTCCACGGCAAACCTCAGCAAAATCCACAGGTAACCTGACACTTGCAGTCTGATCTTGTCCCAAAGCTAATGTGAGCTTAGATACACTATTATGGGATGATGGTCTTTGCTGTGTTTGTTGGAATATAGCTAAAAAATCATTTCAAACACACTATTATGGGATGATGGTCTTTGCTGTGTTTGTTGGAATACAGCTAAAAAATAATTTCAAACTTTTCTTATAATTGTGAGTTTAGTTGGAATGTGAAGGTCAGACTTTTGTTGTAGCAGAAGAAACTTTCTTCCATCAGGAAGACATGAAGCGCTGCGTTGTCGCTTGGAGCTAGCCTCTACCTAGCATCTGTTGTCTCACTCGCACAAGGGTTTTTACACTTCTGGAGCGAGCTGGATGAACCCATTCCCACCTCCCCTTGGCACCATCTTCTCTTAAATTAGAAGCGTGGCTTTTGCATACAGTATTCATGCGATCCGGCGTCGCTCACTAGCCTATCAGAGGTGGCGTTTTCTCACCTCGGTCACCATGCTAATGCGCATCCTGCTCAGGAACCGGTGACACGTTCTCGCAGTCTGTGATTTTTAAGGCTTAGCGTCCAGAATGTGTCGTTCAGTCGAGCTTTTGGCAGTTGGATGTAAGAGGCTGGAAATGTCTGAGAGGATAAGCTTAACACTCCATTATTTATTGACACGGGATTTAAATAAGAGATGTTGTAATCACTGAGCGACAGCACAGACTCTCTGATGACATTTGGTGCGTTGAATATTACTAATAGATGGAATCAGGAACAGATCACTCAGAAGAAATTTAATTATCAACTGATTTAAATTCTGATTGAAAACAAAGAAAAGTTTCTGATCCTGCAAAACATTTCTGGAGCTTCTCGTCAAAACGCCGCTGCGATATTCTCTTGAAAAGAAACCGAATAAAATCAATGTAAAAGTGAAGTCTCAAAACTGATTTGAAAAGACACTGTCTTTAGCATTCCTTTAAAGCTGAGCCAACAAAGTTAGCATGCAACCCTGCACAATTAGAGCGTTTGTGGTATATGCAAAGGTTGCCACTTTTCCTTCTTCTTTATATGTTGTGCAGACCATCCTCAGATGGGTGCTAATGTGTTTAGCTTAGCGGCTAGCATGAAGATTCAGGGTGCAAATAACATCTGGATACTCAGATGACGCGGCACCGGCTGTAAAGAGGCGTTTATGTGATTGTTAATTTGAGTGCAATCGTTTTCCAACGCTGCTTTGAAGGCTGAGAAACTTGACTTACATGCGTACGTATATTAATATATATATATTTATACGTATTCAGAGTGTGTCGGAGTGTTTGAGATAAATTAGTTAAGTAGTGAACGGCTTCCTGCTTTGCATCAGATGGAGCCGTGCACAAGAATTGTTTCACCTGCTAAGCTGCATGTTTAATTGATGAGTTTGCGTAGGAACGGCTCCAGAACTCAATGAAATGAGCAGCAGAAGAAGAAGGGAGGAGGCCGACGTCTTCCTCAGGTTTCAAAGGCTGCTGCTTTGAAAGATGAACCTGTTGTGCCGGGAGTTTTGGCAGGGCATGACGATTATTAAATTCATTTAATCTATTAAAGCTGTTCTGCATTACCTAAATGAATTTTTTAATGGGGAGCAGGCTGGCGGGGGTAAAGGCACTCATGGGGGGTGGGGGGTAGGAACAGCACTAAAGCAAGTGGACATAAACAGAACCAGACAAAGGTATCGGACTCGGTCCTCCCCAAAAGCTGCTCTTGCATTATGTGTTTTTAATTCCCTAAAACTCGGTGCAGGGGGCGGGGGGGGGGGGGACGCCCCGACCGAGACAGAATAGATGAGGCAGGACGACGGACCCGCCGTTGGATGCTGCCAGATACTGACGTTTGAGCTATCAGAGGGAATCAGTGGGAGGAAAGGCAGAGGCTTTACACCGACTGGAACAAGTTGGACACCAATTCACATAATAGAAGCCACGCTTTGGAAAGTCAGCTGGCGATCGCTCCCATGATGCAACTGGGGCACCCAGACGTCAGTTTTAACACATTGCTTGGCATGCAGCAGAACCTAGAATGGGTCGCAACCCAACGCAGATGGATCGTAGGAAATTAGAATCTAAACAAATGTAAACGTCCTTCCTCCCTTCAGCCGAATTCAGTTTAAAACTTTATTTTGCAAGTTGAAAATTCATCGAGTCCATTTTGGGTAAAACCCAGACAAACATGGAGTTTGGAGGAGGTAAAAATTTAAACCACAATTATAGAGGATGCAGGATCATTTAAAACCAAGCTGGATTGGATTGTGAATCTGGGTTCACATCCCGGCAGCTGGGGGAAATCCAACCGTATCAACCTGGTACTCCGACATCCACCACATCTCCGACCACAGTAGGCCAGAGTGCCTTTTACTAGCAGGCCGGTTTGATTTTAGGCAGCAGTGATATCGATCCTGTGATTTATTGGCTCATTGTTTATGTGTCGGTTTGGTTCTTTCCCCACCAACACCCCCAACCCTTTAGTCCTCATCTCAATGGGCTCGACTGAACCTTGTGTTCTGGTTATACCTCCAGGTCTCACAGGAATGACGCTGCATGCTAACACTCTGGTTTGGTGGGCGCGTGTGTAAAAGCGGCGCGTCTGTGTTCCAGATAAGTGTCAGCGGTGGTTATCTTTACTTTCCTGACTCGTAAACGGTAGGACAGCTTCTTGGCTCCGCCGTCGGTTTAAACGTCCTCTTTAAATGCGTCTCAGCGTCTCGGCGTTCTCTTCTCTCTGGTGTTCTGTTGACAGCGTTTATCTTGAAGACTTCATGGATCTCTGATGTGTTTTGAAGTCAACGGGACGTGTTTTCATCTTTTTTTTCTTTTTTTTTCTGGCAACACACGACACGTGTTTGTTGAAGTGATCTTTTTGTACCTGTGTTCAACGCCACCGAGGCGTTCACGCGTCCTCTTCTGTTTCCAGAGTCAGGGATGTCTTTTCTGATTCCACCACAGCTGGTTTATCGTACAGGCCTAACTGACTATGCCAATGTAGAAAAAGACAGGAAGTGCTCCGATCCTCATCATGATATGTCCTTCTTAAACGAGATGGTGCAACAGTTTTCCGTAACTTAACCCGAGATGCCAAAGACTTGTCTGAAACTGACCAGGAAAGACTTTAGAGAAGTTGGAATAAAGTTATATTGAGCTACAACGTTTCCGACTGAGAAATCCAGACGCAATTCACCAACGAAATCTAATCAGCACCCCTGGAAGGCAGGCGATCTGATTGGTCATGAACCAGAGAGAGAGAGATAGGGGGTTATCCCTACAGTGTAACATGGGATCAAAGTGTCCTTCCCCCTCCAGAACCAGGACTTCGTCTCTGCTCGTCTGGAGGGATTTCATTCCTCAACATGGAGCGTGACATCACTCCGTCTGCTTTGCCACGCTACACGCCACCAAGCAGGGATAATCTGTGAAAAGCAGCTCTCCAACACGGATGGACGGATGAATGGACGGATGAATGTATTCGTGTTACCTCCACCAATGAGATTATCACGCC
Source organism: Antennarius striatus (assembly GCF_040054535.1). Lineage (NCBI taxonomy): Eukaryota > Metazoa > Chordata > Actinopteri > Lophiiformes > Antennariidae > Antennarius > Antennarius striatus. The sequence goes on along the minus strand of NC_090787.1, from coordinate 4,462,437 downwards.
TGCTGACATCATCAGCCACGGTTGGATGGGCCTTTCCCTCCTTTAGGTTAATCGTGACCTGAGACATCGGAGATGGAATTGAATTATTTCCTGTTTGCTGAGGATATAATCTGAAGATGACCTCACCGAGTGCCTTTGAAGACCAATCAGCTTCCTTGGGGCGTTGTGTTCACACATGTCTGATTGTTTTATAGCCGGATTACACACTGGCTCCTTGGAGGACGGATTGGAAGAGCAGGGAATTTTCACTCGGCTTTCCAAACTGTTTTACAGGCATTAAGGAGGACGGTGGGATTAAAACCCAGACAATCCAATCAAAATCAGTCTTTGAAGGTCTTGGTCTTCATGTGGAGCCTTGCAGTGGGAGCTGGTGGGGGTATGAGCTCTGCCGAGAGCACCCCCAGGGGGTGCGTACCAACACTGTTCATCTGGGGCTGCTCTCTAACTTCTACCTTCTGATTTCACCCCATCGGTTTGGATCTCAGGGTTTTTGGAGGCTGGCATTGGATTGGTAGGGGGTCCAGCCGTCTGTTCTTCTGGTTCTCCTTGTGTTTCTGTTTGACCCTTCATTTTGATGAAATAGCTGATTTAACACACACATGTAATGATGCTTCAGAGGGTGTACACTACACACACACACACACACAGGTATAATCTGACAAGGATCTCTCCTGGCCGGCGTCGGTGATGAGGAGCCCCCAGGTTGTCAGGGGTCTTCATGTAATCGTCTGTGCTGACACACATTTTGGTTCTGTGTTTGGATTGGACACGTCAAAACGGGCCGCATTAACATCTAATGATCAAAGGCTCCTCAGTCCTGCCAAGAACAACATTCTGGGCACATCATTTAATTCTTGGAACAGAACGTGGTCAAATTTGAAGACTGTTGGCTCTGAAAACACCCAAAGCCCTGGAGTGCAGACGGACTGAAGGTTCTGCAGACACGAGCCCGTCACATTATCTCCATTGATGAACGGCGGTTCGAGGCGTGTGTGTCGACGTCGTCTGGAAACCATTTTTACATCTAGGTCGGAGCGTTAGTCGTGATGATGGAAGTGTACGCACAGGCAGATGATGCTGACTGATCGCATCAGAGCAACAAACGGATGGGACCGCTCGTCTGGTACCTGTCTGATATGTAAATACAGTAATCCCTCGTTTATTTGCCCTTCAAGATGCCCGGCTTCACTACATTGCGGATTTTTAGTAGGTAGACAAGTGATACTGTATGCACATGCTATTGGCTGACAGCATCTGGAAGTCCACTGCATTCCAAGACTCACAGAACGCAGCACACTTCTGTGTATTAAAGAAACACTTAAAAGCACTTTAAACAATCTGTAAGAGTGTGGGGAAAGGTAACACAGATAGAAGGTGGTTAAATATCAGTATGGGGAAGGTTTATAAACATTTAAATTACCGCAAATAATAAAATGAATAATTTATCGCTAAATCGCAGTATTTCGGTTTTTGCAGGTGGTCCTGGAACACATTAACCGCGAGTAACAAGGGACTCCTTAACCTGATGAGTGGTGTTAATAACGTGTTTATAGCAGTTCTTATGAAGGTTGAATGATTTGTCTACCTGACATATGCAAAACATCCAGTCAAGGGTTGAGAAACGCTGTTGTGTGTTTGTTGGTGAGTGTCACACCCAATCAGGTGTGTTAGCATCATACTCTGGAAACAGGAATGTCATCCAGGTCTGGTAATTTGGGAATGAAACTAAACAAAGTCAGGCTCTTTAACAGGTTTTAGTCTTTTTAATGCCGAAGCTCCTTTTTTGTTCATTGTCATTATCTTCGTTAAACAGGAAGTGCCAACGAACCTGATTAAACCACCTGATTAAGTACATGACATATAATTACTAACAACGCAACTCAGTAAACCAGAGCAAACCCGTCAGCTGACAGGTAATGTTTTCACTGCAGGGGGACAGGATTCATTCCATGTGGTACCCAGAACCCCCTCTTGAGCCCCCCCACTCCAATATTATCTCCATTGTTTTCCCTCATTTAGAGGAGGCAATTGATTCACTGTGGCGACCCCTGAAGGGAAAAGCCGAAAGGAGAAGAAGAAGAGAGCAGTGACTGGGAAGACTTCAAAGGATGCAGCTCTCCATCCTTCTTCTCCTCTGTCTCTCAGTCCACCGCCGAGTCTTTCTGGAGCTTGCATCACCACAAGCTCCTCCCACTGCCTTCTATGTCACTCACCTGCCCCCAAGTTGCCTCCACATTGACAGATTGATCCATTTGTCACCAACTCCTCCCGTTCTGTTGCGTCCCAGACAAGCAAATGGAACCAGTTGGGAACAGAACCCCTCTGGGTCAGGTCATAAATACCATCAAATCCAATCTCCGATCTGGTCCCTCCACGGCAGACTCTTCCACTGAGCGTCGTCAGGAGCGGACAGGTGTTCTTAATAACACTGACAATGGCTCTACTTTATGAGCAGACCCGCTAAGCCTCTGATGAGTGCCGACGTGAGCGACGCCAGAACCCTGAAGCTGCGGCAGAGAAAACAAATCTGGCCATTTTCAAACCCACAACTCATCATGTCGACATTCCCACCTGTCTTCACACCTGAGACAGAAGGCGATTCGCCAATTACAGAGAAATATTGTGTCCCCTGGTTTATTGGCTCTGAAGCTAACAAGCTGCTGCCCGTTCTACTGTATCCAACTGCAGATTAGGGTTCTAGATTACCGTTTCTAACCACCCCCTCAATCCTGTTGGCCTGTGCAGCTTCATTTATCCGCCGCGTCACGCTAACCCTTCAGGACACCGTCCACTAAGACGTACCGGGACCTAACGCTGACCATGTGTGCGGGGCTGTGGCGGCTGTTCCAGATTGGACATGATAGCGTGGATGCTACTCCTTCCTGCTCCTCTTTTCATTTCCTGCTGTCTCCCCTGAGACAGACACCCGTCAACATCTCGCTTACTCGTCCTGCTGTCCCAGCAAAGGGGACAATACAGAGACTGTCTTTGGACGCCGCTTTTGGAAAATCTTAGGAAGAGACTTGAGTGATGGGAAAGCCATATGTGGAATATGTGACCGACTTTGAAGGCCTCAAACGCCTCGTGAAATTGAGAACTTGCAAATATGTGCCTTTGTGGGTATTATAAATGTGCATTCATGTGGATCGGTCGATCTGGCACCATGGCGGTTTGGGTCGTTCCTCATCCTGGTTCTGGATCGTTACAGAACACAGAGTTCAGTCGACGGCGAGCTGGGAGCCGTTAATTAGAAAGGCAGGGACAAATAAATGTCAAATGAGGCAGAGGTCAGTGAAACTCTCAAAGTTCTCCTTTCTTACGCCTGATGGACAGCAGACATCTGCAGGCCAGTTCATTGTCCATCCTGTAGGGTCGCTGTGGATACTGTTACCAAAGGTAGGCCAAATGGAATAACACCTGCCTGCTCATCCATGCTAGAGCCACAGGCAAAGAAGTGAAACCGGAGGCATGGAGGGGCTGGGTCACCTTTGGAAGCAGGGAGGCGGGGTTTGAAACCAGTGGGACACCTGTCTTCTCTTAGAGAAGACATGATGCCATGCATAAAACACAACACAGATGAGACCACGTGTATGACAGGAAGACGAGGTATTTACAACGTCTCCTCTTCGTGATTTAGACAATTTCTAAGATACTTTGTAGAAGGGGGAGCATGGCGTTGACGCACAATTTGTGGACTACTCTACCTTTACAGTTAATTATTGTTTTACAAAATGTGAAACAATGCAGTCTTTTAGTCCAAATAACAGCTCACAATCCAAAGACTATTGGAAATGACCTGTAGACATTTTTTCTCAAAAAACACATTCAACAATGAATCTGTGTCCAAACAGTCAGTGATTCTTCTTCCTTCAAATGACTCGCCAGCTGATAGTCTGAGCTCCATCCTTGTGATGCATTCCCTCCAGGCGTTCACCAAGACGAGAAAAATGAGGAGGTGGAGAACTGGGAGAGTTATTATTCAATCCATCTACCCTAGGGTCACCGAGCAAAGGCAGCGCTTGCCGGACCCAAACAGAAGGAAAGTCGTTGCCGCACTTTACTTAATTGTCTTTAACATTTTTACAGACGGTCTGTTTTACTTCTCTCTTTCTGATGTTAAAAGTTCGTCTTTGTAGGCGGGTATGAAACCGTCCCCGAGACATTTGACCAACGTCTCCATTCAAACATGTCCTTGGATCTTCATCCTCAACAGTTCACTTTCAGACAGGCAGAACTGACAGAACCAGAATCTCTTTCCTGTTCCGTGATTGCCTGAAGGTTCTGGGAAGAGTGATAACAACGCAGCGGCGTTTTCCCTGGAAGATCTATAGGAAATGAACACTGTCTTCAAGCTGTAGGAGTTAGCAAATGGCTAACTGGTGATGTCTGATGTATAAAGTCACCTGCAGCTCGCAGGAACGCCTCTGATTAGAGCTCAGTCGTGTGGCGGCGGCAGTGGAGGCAGCGGGGGGGTCGGACCTCGCTGTCACCGATGCTTTATGACTCCTCTCTCAGCTGATGAGTTCTGGTCGCCGCGGCTCGTCAGTCAATTCGCACTGACACGCGAACGAACCCGGCTAATTGAGCATCGCCACCTCAGTGCCCTTCCAATTACACGTTCGCTTCAGAGAGGAGAAAAATAAATCTATTGTTGTAGTGTGAAGGTGAGAGAAGGAGGAGGGGAGCCCATTTTTTAAAGGAACGCCTCAGCCAGGAATAAGAATTCCATCATCATCTACTCGTCCCCACGCTGATGAAAAGCAGGGTGAAGTTTGTTCATCCTCAAAAACATTTGAAGATGGGTTTTATAACGCCAGAAAAATAAAACACCCTGGAAGGACATCAAATAAAAGGTTTGTCTGGTAACCAAAGACTTCAGAGAGATTTCAAAATCTAGCTGTTAGCAGCTTTATTAGTCGTTTACATGTTTATGAAGATGTTCCATTGGGGCCGGCTGCAGGTAAGGAATGCATGATGATTTCGGACACTGCAGTAAACGAAAGCCACGCCATTGCAATCATCACACAGATGTGGCCGATTTGGTTCCTACACAGCTGTTCCTCAGCAGTGCCGGTCCGCGGTGCCAAGAAGAGGCCGAGTCGGGATACCAGCAATATGTAAATCTGATGGAAGGAGATCTGTCGCGGGGAAACTGTCCAGAGACAACCCTAAGCGCAATCGCAGGAAACGCGACCCTCCTGGACAGAACGAGCTAACCGGATCTCGGGAACAGTTGGAGTCCCTCACCGGATGTTGTTGGGATTGATTTCAGCAGAAGAAGAACTTCTGCCACGGATGGAGTGGACGTGAAGATCTGGGCTAGAATGAGGAGAAGAAATAGGATTGAAATTCTTTTCACTCATGCTTTACATTTGTAATTATGACTGCAAGCATCATTTAGGATTAAAGTCTATTATTCCCTTATACCCTGAAAAGTCATTATGAGCAAACTTTGAACTTCCTTTCCTCACTAATTTGAAATGTTTTACTGGAATCCAGAAGCAGCTTGTATTTCCTGAAGACCCCGCCCGGATCTCCAGGCGGTTTTAGGAACATCTTCGCAGGTAAGCAAACATGTTCTGCTTCCCATGACAATAACAACACGCTCTGCATACATTGAGGGAACTTTGCCAACAACGTGTGGGATTACGGAGTGAGAACGGAATCTAATCCCAACAGTGCTGCCCCTTTCTGAACCTGGAGAGAAAAGCGAAGGTCGGCGGGGGTCGACATATGAAAAGCGTACGATTATTTCTCATAAGTCGTCGGGTCAACATATGAGCTAAGCAGCGTAACCAATACCCCCCACATCAGAAGAGCAAACGTAAGACAACCCACCCCCAGCCCGTTGAGGGCAGGACAGCCTGCCAAAAAAGCAACGCAAGCCTGGACGACCTCCGTTAGCTTATCAAAGGGAGGCGGAAGTTTTATTACCACGCCTCCGTAAACATGTGAATGTCACGTGTGAACACGCACCAGCATCGTCTACAGCGAGGCTCACATTTGCACAAATGGGCCTCCATGTAAACTTTGCGAACTCGATGCCACGATGCATAAATCATGTTTTGTCAAGGCGACGCTCATTGGAGAGGTGGAAGGTTACGCCAGCTAATGATGGGATGGGGAGAACGCGGAAGAACGAGATGGAAAGTAGAGGCAAATATCAGGAAAGTGAGAATAATTGTAGGCTGACACTGGCTGCTGCGGTGGTTCATGGGGGGGGGGGGTCCACCTAAACACCATCGTTTCATAACGGGGATTACCACTTCTGCTCTCCCGATGGACACGTTGGCGGTTTCTGCTTCTTCAGCAGATGACAAAGTCGAGGGAAGCTGAAGCGTTGAGGTTTCATCCATGGATTCCTCTGGTTGTGTTTCTGATAATAAAGCTGCCTTTAGGCCACATGTGTCATTAAAAAAGATGAAGGCTGAAGCTCGCATTGGGTCAAGAGGTATTTCCCTAATGAGGTGCGCCAGTTGCTTTTGGTCGAGGGCAGTGTTTGCCTGCCCGTGAACGGTGATGTCGCCCCTAGTCTTTGCTGACTTCTTCCTTCCTGACTGCTCATTAAAATGACAAATGTGCAACACAAACAATTGATTATGGCTGCTTTATTGTTTGTGTGTAATGTCCCCGTGGCTGCAGAGAATCGCTTCGTTCCCTGAGCTTGTGTCTCTGCGCCACGGCTAAAGTAATTGAAGAGGATAAATTGTCGGAGTGTGCGCCGGCAAGCAATGCAATAACAGAAATAGTGTCGCACCGATGCCGTGCGTACACACACAGGCGCCGGCGAGGCGTTGTGAGCGAGCGCTGTGGGAAGGTTTATGACCAGCAAACTTACTTTTGAACATTTCCTCCCCAGGCTGGAGCAATGGCTGCTATTGCTCCATTTGTCTTATTTACTGTAAATCAGCCTTATTCACTCTGCCCACTAAACACCCCTAAATGTGGTCATAACTCACCGCTGGAGACGCCCCCAGTGACCGGGGGTGTTCTCGCAGTCCCTCCCATGGTGTTGATATGACCAGAGAAACGGCAGAGACAAAGAACAAAAGGATGAAGGAACAACATGATGAAGAGGGGGGAAGGTCGGCGGTGGGAGATGAGAGGATGATGAGCGGCAGGCGTTCTCACATAGGGCTGAGACTGCTGCACAAACAGTGTTTGGAAGGAGATGCTAATTCTAGCGGGCTAGCCAGGTGACCAAACCTCTTAGAATTGACATCATCCAGAGAACGGTTTCCGAAAGGTCTCCTCTTCCTGATCGATCACCCATTTCATCAAATCACTGGTGAACAGGAAGTCATTTGGTCGCGTCCCTTCACTGCTGCCGGAATTAGCATCAACTTTTTTGACATTGCCGTCCCTGCTGTCCTGCAGCTAACCCTGCTAATAAAAGCAAAGGATAAAGAGAAGGACGGGACAAGAAGAGCAGGAGGTAAAGCAAGAGAGATGAGTGGAGGTGGGGGGCGTTCCATACCTCATCTCTCTGTTCTGTCTTTTCTTTCACTTCAAAGCGAGGCTGGAGTTCGGGGCTGGAACACACCGCCTTACGGCTCTTTCATAATGAATGAAGGCCAACCCTCACCCCCCCACCCCCTTTCCAGCTCCTCACCCAGGTTCAGGCCTCTGAACGTGGGCTAATGATGTCACCTTTGGCTCGCCGAGGGTGGGTGTAGATAAAGCCTGTCCCCGTGTTTGCTTTAATTATACATCCAATAAATACCTTCATCCCGCTAATGGATCATTAGGATGGGATGTCACCGGCTGCCGGCTCTTGGAGCCCCTAAACAAAGGCGCAGTGGTGATGGAGTGAAAGGATGGAGGGATGGAAGAGAAGAAGGGATCCGTCAGTCAGCGCTGAGCACAAAAGATTGACAGATGAGGGTGTAAAAAAAGAGGAATAAAGCAGGGAGAGGTGGAGAGAGCGAATCTATCACTGTAATGACCGGGAGCAGCCTCCTCTGTTCTTTAGGGGGACGACGGCGGCGTGACCCGTCTGCTGTTAGCGTTAGCTTCAGGTGACGGATGAGCCGCCGCCGTGAATGGCTGTGACAGCAGCCTAGGCACTAATTCCAGCGCGGTAGACAACAGTATGGCACGGGGCCGCTAGCGGCACTTCGTCTGCAGTGTTTATGTCGGTGGAGAAGAATCGGTTCCTGTGAGCGACACGGAACCCGAATGATCCGCCGGGAACAAGGAGCACTACTGAATGCATCCCGATGCAGGAATGTCACGCGCCTTTATGAGACATCCAGACGCTACTGCAGGGGGTTTTTTTTTGTTTCTTTGCATTTATCACAAATAATTAAAGAAGTAATTTTACTTTTCACATCTGCATCTTAATCCTAGCTTGATTTGAGCAGAACTCTTTCCTGTTAACTGAAACTCAACACGTCTGTTGGGATTGTTAACTTAGTTGTGATAAAATTTCGGATTGTTAGCCCTCGGGGACTCTTTGGACCAAAAATTGACATTTTTAGCTTTGTGGAGTCCCCGACAGTTGAAACTGGCTGGAGAGATGGGAGGAGCTAAAGATGGAAAGAGTAGTCCTGATTGGCTGTTTCCCAATTAAAAACTAACATGCTAAATGAAGTGAGGTGTTGAAGCTGACTGAATTAAGTCAGACTTTGGTTAGAAAAGACAGGACAAAGGATTCGTCAGGTTGCCCGACGATGCTGTCGACACAGACGGCCGCACCTTAAAGGCTCCGGTGTTGATTCATCTCTATTTGCGTGTCCACAGCTCTCGTAATGACTTCATTTGGTTGCTGCCGTGGCCCAGGTGCTGCTAAATGAGATTACACAGCTGGTTATTTGGGCGAAGAGGCTCATCCTGTAGATGAGGCCGAATCAGACGAACACTAATGATTGGATCCTTAATGCGCTCGCTGTCCTCAAAGAGTCACTTTGGAGCTGATGGGAAGAAGCTCTTTCATACTCGTGTTGCTTAAGTGTTTCGTTCCAACTCTTTGTTGTTTGCTGGCACACGGCTCCTCAGGGCCCGTCGTGTCGTCTTGTCTTGTTAAAGTATTTTAAGCCATCGCCATCCACAAACCAGGGCTCAAAAGGAGAAAAAAAATGAAATCTGGCTTCACCCACATTGGAGCTTTTTGTCTCCATCCCCTCTGATTTCCCGTTGCACAAAACATCTGAGAGGTGTTGAAACCCAGTTCTGCCAGATAAAGAAACAGCAGATGATAGATGACAAAATAATACTCAAGAAAAGCAGAAATTACAGGGTAAACATGGAAAACAGGAACACAATGTTGGAATGTGTTTGGTCAGAAACGGGATGTAGTGGACATGGCTCATAGTTTAGACTGAAACGGTCTTAATGAAGCAGCAGCAAGGATAAAGAACCACTTGTTTTGGTAGAGGGTTTATGATCGCATCCCTTCATGGTCTCTTTCGACGTGGGTTTGGTTGTTAAGCGTGTTATTCCTCTAAACTCTAACATGAAATTAATTCGTAAAGTTTTTCATGGAGTCATTTGTTGAACTCACCACATTATCTGACTCAAGATCTCCATGGCGATCGTTAGTAAATGGTTCATTGTGTGTCTCAGCGTCCCTTTGGTCCGGTAGTTCCAACAAACATCAAACCACATTTGAGGAGCAGAACCCATTCAGCAGTTTGATTCTCAGCCAATCACAGCCCTCTGCTTGTCACACATATTTAAACACACAGTTACCACAGGAAGGCTATTGTTTCCAGTTAAAATCTGAGCACATTAGCATCATCCTGGCGATTCACTAGCTTTATGGTGTTATTTTTTTAAAGTTGACTCTGGAGACGTTCCTAGATGTTTCAGGGTTGTGTTGCTTGGACAGAATCGGGACCGGCCGACTATGAATAACGCTGTTTGTCTTCGACCACCAGGAATGCATCTATTTTAAACACGTGGACCGCATTTCGAACTTTGACCCACAAACCAACGCCTCGGCTACACGACGGTAGAAAAGAGTTTTCAGATATCAATCTGGAGCGAAACAAATCAAAAGCCTGGCGGGTAATGAGAGGAGCACTACGACACTGGCCCACAATCAGTCTCCATTCGGCTCCAAGATTGATTCTGAGCAACATGTGAGGTGGTTAGGGACGACCTTTCCTCTCCGCTTCTTGGCTGATGATAAACGTGCCCGTCAGGTAGTCCCCTCTGACCCCCCCACAGCCCATATCCTTCACAATACACAGCTTGATTGCCCCCCAAGAACACAAACACACACGGCGATGCCTTGAGGGGGAAATGAGAGCAGATCACTCTGTGTCTGGGACAGGTGCCCTGATTCCCACCTGAGTCATTCACTGTGGGGGGAGGGATGGCGGGGGTGGGGGTGGGGGGGTCAATGTTACAACTCCACAAATGACTTTGAAGCAATGTCCTATTATCTCCAGGGAAATAGATGTGGGGGTGTGAAACTGATGGTGGGTGTGACCTTCATGTGATGTTATTTGGTGTGTCTGTCACCGGCTGGCTAGATGTAGTTGCCCCCCCTATCCCCCCCACCCCATCACCACCAGTCAGTTAAACTGGGAGATTTCCTGCAGGACCAAATCAGTTCAGAGGTCCAGTTGATCTTAGAGGCCCCTGAAAAACCTCTTCCTCATCTTCGTCTTCATTCATCTAGTCTTAAAACAAAACCCTGGAAAAATTCAAAACCTCAAATTTGTTCCAGGAAAATCTATTTCTCCTGCCCCTGTTCTTTAAAAAATACATTTTTATTGTTAAAAAATGGTTGACTTTAAAGATCGCTGATTTATTTTTCTCCTTTTGGCTGAATGAAGCTTCGGCTGAACTCGGTGTCCTGGAAGAACCTTGAAATTCAGCGGATAAGATCAGATAACCACACTTTGCAAAAAAGACTCTCATGCTCACACAGAATGGATTTAAAACAAATTTTATATTTATTCTATTTGCTTCTCTTGCCTGCTTTCTCCTCTAACAGAACTCAAGCGGGCCTGTAAACGGCCAGCACTGCCCCTTGAGGACCCCGATGAGCCTTTCTGCATGTTAACACTAGTGTTTGAATATCTGAACGCCGCAGTCCGGGTTCGGAGCGCTCCCACGTTTCATTTAGGGTTTTAATGAGGTCAAGGGAGAGTTCATTTGGTGAAGCCCTAAGAACTCTTCAATAACAAACCAGTACATCGTTAACTATCGATGCGGCGTCTATCCATCAAGCGTGTTCGTCATGTGGCGTTTGCATTCGCTTCGGGTAAACATGAGCAGGTATTTAACCCTCCGGTGGCCGACACCGGCGTCGTGTCAAGTGGAAGCAGAGTAGAAAAAGGTGCCTGTTGAATTATTGAAAGCGTGGCGGATATTTCCAGAACAAAAGCATCCCTTCAGATGAAAGCCACCTTGACCTGCTTCCCTCGAGACAGCGGCACAGGAAGCGCACAAACACACCAACACAACCGCTGCTTCATAATGGACGATGGTGCGTTCAGGTCCTATTGTTGAAGGTAAAATATGGATAATTAAGTTAATTCGTCCCATCATTCGATCCATAATTACTCCCATCAAGGTGATGTTTTCACCTGTGTCCATTCGTTTGTCTGTTAGCAGGATTGTGTAAATAACCGCACAAATTTAACACAATGCCACCAAAATAAATCCTGAAATTAGCGGCGGTGCTAATGAATGAAGACGTATTTAATGAGTTGAGTCTTCATCGCGCTTCATTTCCAGAGTGAAACAACAAGCAGTGCTGCTCTCTGCTATTCAGGGATAATTGTTTGTTTTCCATTTCCAAGGTTACGGGTTGGCCTCGGACGAGTTTGACTCTGACTCGTCTTGGGTTGGAGTGCTTTTTTCACCAGACTTTCATGTTTCTCGTGGGCTGCAGAGCAGAACTTTTTTATCTTTTGAGAGGAGAACTTTTTATCGGTAACATTGCACAGGGACGAACATCGAAGGAGGGGGTAATAAGATTAGAAATGACAACCACTGCAGGTGTGTTCAGAACGGCTGAGTGTCGGGGAGGTTTAGTTATCACCGCTGCCTTCACATCATTTTAAAGATTGAGAAACAAAGACGTTTTCTCCTGATGGCTTCTGCTGCTGGAACACAGCAGGAGGGACGGATGGAGAGAAGGTCTACAGTTGCTTCTCATCCCCCCCCTTCCTTTCATCCTTCCTCCAACCCCCCATCCTGCCTCCATCCTTGTCAGATCTTGGCTAATCTTCACAGGCCACAGTTGTGGTGACGACCTGATGTGAGGAGACCCCAGTAGGGCCCTGTGGCCAAAGATCACCCCCCCAGTCTGTAGCCCTTCCTTGAAGGACGGATCTGCCACTAGCTTCCTCCCAAAACACCTCCCCCCTGCGCGCTTCCTGTGCATAATTGTCCCCAGCTGTAACACCAGGGGTAAATAGGGCCGTGGAGACAACACATTTGTAATTTCAGAGTGAGAGTGAAAAGGAAGAAAATTGGTAGCAGGCCACAGAAATTAGCATTCTTTTCGCTTTAGAGGGCATTAAACATTAAATAGCTGCAAAGTCCCCTAAGTATCGGGGTGTGTGTGGAGGGGGGCGAAGGCGGCGGGGGGGCGGGGTTAGAGATCAGAGCTTCAGAGGGTTTTTGTTCGGGCCACAGATGGTCGGTTACTCCAGACGTCGTACCTCCTGCCGGGTTGAGCCCAGGAGAGAGCATCCGTCTGTTATTGATGCTCGTTTGGAAGCTCCACCTCCTTGGCTTTCACCGATCAGCTCTCTGTTGTGTGTCCGTTACCAGAGACGGGCGTGAACGAGATACCAAAATCACCCCCAACGTACCTGCATCCAGACACGGAAGCAGTGAAATCAGAAGGTAGGCGGAGTCTGATCGGGCGGAGCATGATGGTGATCCAACGTCCGAAGTAGAGCATCAAGAAAACCTCAAAGACGACCTTTTTTTAGGGTTGTGGTCAACTCCCAGAGAATTGGAGAGGTTTTAGTTTGATTTAATTTGAGAAAAATGAATGTCATCGTTACTGACCACCTCATCAAACGTGGGCCGACCTGCACAGGGAACCATCAGACAAATCCGAGAGAGCAAAGTTCAGTAACTCCAGAAGAGAAATATGAATGGTTCATTTCTTTTGATGCGATCTGAGAACGATTACGCTTCAGTTACACAATTTAAATTTTCTTCTGAAAACACGACGGCCTGTTTGGGCATGCTGGTCCTGCAGAAAGGATCGACCGGAGGAAACATTCAGTCCCAGGGAGCCATTAGGAAAGAATTGGACAGTCGTCGGTGTCACCAAATCTAACAAATGGATTCCTATTTTCGTCGACAGGCTGTTTTGCCCACGTCTGCAACTCTAATAAATTAAAAGCTCCTCACTGGAAATTGAAATAACATTTTTCCAGTGAGTGTGGTCGGCTTGTTTATTCTCTGCGAGTCTCCGGTGGTGAAAGTGAAAAATTAAACCCGGCTGCCGTTGCTGCTACCTGCTCTGTGCGGTCCCACCTTTCATCCGAAGCGCCTGCCAATGGAGAAAAACAAAAAGACCCAAACAGGCGTTGACTGACTGCCTGTCGGCTCCACGCTCGCTCGATGCGCTTTCGTTAATTACTCTCCCGAAGTTTTCCTCGGCGGCTCGCTGTCGTTCCGAGTGGCAGCTGATTTGAAAGCAACTGACCCCAGGTTTGCCTGCCACTTCCTGTGTACGCCTCTTCCTCCCACCCCCATCGGATTGCTGACTTGCTCATCAAGGAGGGCCGCAATCAAATTAGCTGTCTGCCTGTCAATCGCGCGCAGACCTTCCCCTCATTACGGCCCTCCCGCTGCTCACTTTCATCACATCCTCCCTTTTATTCCACGCCGTCAGCAAACAAGGCCTGAGTGCATCCTAACTGGATTTGCCTCCCAGTATTGACACCTCCCATCATAAAGTGCTTTGACCTCAAAGGTCGCTGATTTGTAGTCCTTGGTTTAGTAGGAAGGGAATAAAACACTCAAAGATGGTGTTGAAGCTGCGGAACGACCATCCTCTAGATCAGGTTTGGCTGCAACTGATCCCAGAAACATCTGCTCTTTAAAAACCTCTGCATTAAAACTTCCCAGTTTGAACTGTTTGTAAATTTAAATATCGTGTCTGATGATGCTTAAGTTCACTCATTCATTTCAAACTGAAGTTTTTGCATCCATGTCCTGCTAACGGCCCATTGAACGGATAATTAAGTCCTTTATGAGGTCCTTTTCTTTAGCCTTGTCCTTGCTTTGGTTCTGCTTGCGACAGGAAGCGTCATTATCCTCTAATAACTGCACAATAAAATTGGAGTGCTGCTACGAGCACCAGAGAGAGGACATCGCTCAGAAAAACTCTTCTTGAAGACAATAAGAGGAAACTATTGTTCTGTTGTTTCGTTCAGTGCTGTAGTCTCTTTGAATAACTACGCCCATCAGGATCGTTCATCCTTTCACTGTGGAGGTCTTTGTCTTAATTGGACTTCTCTCAGTTATTCTCCAACTCTGACTCGATACTCGTGATCGGAAATAATCCAAACTGGCTAAAATGAGCCTTTTAGCCAGACCTGGCTTTCTGCTGACTCAGCGCTCATTACAGCTCCGGCACAGTATGGACCCAAACTTCCTCCGATCGAAGCGGATGACCCTGAACACTTATCTGCAATCATCTGTGTCTCTGAGGAATGCTTCCCAATAAACTCACCGCAGACAGTTCAAACACAGCATCATCATCTGCAAACAACAGTAACATCCAAAGATATCCAAAGCTAGCCCGCTAATTTTGCGCTCCAGACTTCTAGTAACACCTCAAAACGCAGGGGGTGATGATGAGTTACGGAAGCGTCAAATCTGCCTTAATGTTTTGCTGCATTCATGTTGCCGTTGGAGACTGTCCGTCCTGTTTAGCATCCGTTCAGTCTGTCGGTTTGACGGCAAACATCATCTGACAATAACTGACAGTTCTGTCGTCTCCAGTCTCCGAAATTCCCGCAAATTCCAACTTTCCTTCTATCGAACAAACGAGGCCGGCGGCTGAAATCCAGGAAGTATGAGCGGCGGCGTTCCACAAACACTCTGCCAGTTGTGTCGCCGTCAGGCAGTTGTCAGCACACGTGTTGGCAGCGTCTCACAAAGCCCTGTATTCTCGCTGCTAATGAGGTGCTAGTCAGGACTCTACCTTATTGGGGAGTCGTTCCCTTAGACTGGAATAAATAACAAGAGGGCTTTATGTAATGCATTTCATTACAGCTGTTATGATTACCTCCATTCCTCCTCCTGCAGAGGATTTCGACTGCTGTGATAAAAGACAAAGGGCCTTTCTTGGATTGATACGCTGTGTGCACCCTCCTTGTTCATATTCACCAGATGAATATTTTACTTCTTTGGAGAATGAAAGAAAAAAATGATTGAAATATTCCTTTTATTTAGAGGGAGTACAACAAATTACTCTGTGGGTGAAATTTACCCCTGAGACCAGAAAAAAAATCCAAGATAATGTCATGTACACTCAGATTTGAAGGCGATTAGATCATGTGTTCGATCTCATCTGAGCCCAGCATGACAGGATAAATGCTAAGAGAAGCTAAGCTAGCTACATCCAGTCCATGCTGCTTTAAATGGTGGGTTAATGAAGCCTCCTCCTTCAGGTAGGTTAGTGTTGTTCTGCTGAACCCGGACAGGACACCAGCAGGTTGATGCTCGCTAGCATCGATGTTAATACAGCAGACAAAACAATTCTGGTTGGACAGTTTGGAAAGGACAACCCATAACATGAACCCATGTGAACAGTGAGAAGAGATGAGAACAGTGTCTGTATCCATGACAAACCAAAAAGTTCAGAGTTAATCCAATCATTTTATTTGGACAGTTTCTAGTGTCAGGTGTTTGCTTTCCACTTCCTCTTTGTGCGTTCCTTCTTTCCCGACTTGTCTTCCTACTTCCAGATGGTCTTGTCTTGCGTTGCGGAATTGTTTGCCTTGTTTTCCCTTCTTGTCTGCTCGTCTTTCCTCCCTCTGGAGGTTGTTTGCTTGTTTTAGATCTCTATTTGTTTGACCTTTGCCTTTCTCAACCTCCTGTAAGCCTTTTGTTCATTTAATATTGTGTATATTAAAACTACCGCAGGCCTCTAGTGTCTGCATCTGGGACCAATTCATATTCCCCGTTTGAAGCACAGGCGTAACGAGTAACGGACGCTAATGGCGAGTACACAAAGCCATTTCTGGGATTCATTAATGTCTCGTATATTGAGTCGCAGCACATCACGTGAGTCAGGCTTCTCTCAGTCAGGGGTTAGTAGGTTCTATGATTAATTGTCGACTCACATTCTGATGTCTGTCTTTTTCCTGACTTAACTTGTTTTTGGCCCAAAAATGCAACCTAATGAGAAAACAAGCGCTGCTCCTGATAAATTGCCTGTTAGTGGAAGGTCAGACGAGCCATCTGGAGGATCCGACAGAACCTGTTCCAGTGCTGGTGCTGCTGCTGGTGGTGTGTGTCTGGAGTAGTTCTAATGATGAGCACCCGAGCAGCAATGTGGGCATCCTATGAAAAACACTGAGGCAATGCTGCAGAGAAAGAATACCCTGACATAGGGCTTATGGAGCATTATAATGAATTAGTTTAATGGCTTATAAGCACTGTAAATTATAAACATGCTCTTTAGATCATTATTATTATATTCTAATTTGCACTTCTTCCTCTGTCAGTAGGTTAGTTCGAACGCCTGAATCAAAGACCGCAGGTCAAATCACTGGCTGTTTGAGGTAAGAATGAACCGTAGATCAAAGCACAATTACAATGAGCAAATGAGATAGTACAAGGTGAGATCAAGGAGGGCAGAGTAGGCCATCTGGCTTGACAGGTACGTAGGTAGGTCAGACAAAAGAATGGAACACTGTGGAACATGAGAACAGAGGCTGCAGGCTTCACAGCAAGGACTCTATCGTCAGAGACGTTCTGATACCTTTGTCTACTTTTTGGTCTTCACCCCTGACTCAGACTGTCATGTTGGCCAGGTTTTCCAGTGGATGTTGGAGAACCATTTGTATGTTAAAGCAAGAAAGAGAGTATCTTTCCTTTGCTTTGTCAGGGCCCTTGGAAAGATAGAAATGGACTAGGCCAGATCTAGCACCAATGGTTCGATGGCGTACACCTGATCGTCTCAAGAAGGTCCAGCAGTTCTTGGGGTGAGTCTTCAAGATGAACGAATGAATGCTAAATGATTATCCTGACTTTATTCTGTGAGGAAAATTTGTTTGGAAAAGATTGATTTCATTTTGACAACATTAAATTGAATTCAAATCTTCAAGTTATCCAAATCCGCAAGTTACAGTGATGTTACTTCATTTACAAGAAAGAACTCAAGGTTAACTCAAATGTATGATTTAACCCAAAGTTCTGTCCAAGGGGGCTTGTGGTACTTGGTGAGAGTGTGCTGAAAGAGGAGTTCATAAATGTTTGATAAAACCTTGTGAAGACTTCACGTTTTACACTTCCTTGAATCTTGGCAAGCTGTCGCGACTGGTGGCATATTGGTTCACGCTGGGGTGATTGGACACCACACAGCAGCTGAGACCCCAGCGAGCAGTCCTCATCGGACAGGCTCGTTTCCATTTATTAGTTTTTGCATCATAGTACTGAACCACATTGGTTGGGCTAATGCCGTTGAAGCCCCCAATGACAAATAGCTTGTCGTTAATCACTCCAGTGCCAAAGTTGCGGCGGGCACCCAGCATGGGGGGTCGTTCATGCCACTTATTGGTCTGCGGGTTGTAGGTCTCAACACTTCTTGAATATGTTTGGCCATCGTACCCACCGAGCTATCAGAAAAAATCAAATAGTCATGAGGAGTGTTTGTGTACAAATCAAATTCAACATATTGTGAAGCACTTAGCTCTACTACATCAAATCACGTGCTAGCCCTAGCATAGTTTAGCTCATTTACTCACCAAAAAGATCAGGTCGCCATACAACATGACGCCAAACCCACAGAGTCTGGTGCTCATGTCGGAGAAGGTCGTCCACTGATCTAACTGTGGACTATAAAATTCACAACTTTTGAGGACAACTTCCCCATTAAAACCACCAAAAATGTAAATCTGGACAGAAAAGGAGGAAAAGGGCAGTTAACAAATCACTTTTCTTGGCATAAGCCCCAGGTTCTCATTTTCTTCTCTTATTTTATGTGATTGAAGAGTTCTTATTTGTATATATATTGAATAACTGTCAGCATGTAGTGTAGTCCACATAAGCTTAAATGAACAACTTCAATGCATCCATGTTACGTGTCAGTATTTGAACAACTCATGAGCTATTTCCAACTGCTCTGTAACTTTACCCACCTTGTTATTGAATGCTGCACAACCGCCATCACTTCTCATCTCATGCATGGATGCAATCAGACTCCATTGGTTGCTCTCAGGTTTGTAACGTTCTGCACTTCTAAGTCGACGTGCCCTATCACGACCTCCAAATGCATAAATATATCCATCCAAAATGACAGCATTGACGTGGCAGCGGCGGTGGTTCATGGGTGCTGCTTCAAGCCAAACGTGTAATGTCATATCAAATTTACGCACGCTGTTGGAAGACTCCTCCCCATCAAAGCCCCCAACTGAGTAGATGAACCCATCATGGAAGAGGATGCCATGATAGCCACAAGGATTTTCCCGACGATCTGTAATGTCCAACCAGCGATCAGCACGGGCATCGTAAACCTCGGTGATGTTCGTTAAATCGTTGGTGCTGCAGCCCCCAATTGCAAAAATGATGGTATTAGGCAAACGGGGACGAGCAGCAAGGTTAGAGCAATATCTCATTTGCGGATTGACTTTTGTCAGCTGATATTTGAGATGCAAGGCGTCTATAAGAATTTGCAGACACTGAGTGTTGTTGCTCAAATATGGATCAGTCATCAGGGTCTTAATGTCGTCTGGACTGCTCAAGGCCAGCCGAGCCTGTAGAGGAAACGGAACCGAATTTTAAATGGAACAGATGAAATTGTGATATTCCATATTTTTGTTACAGACACCAACACTAAAAACTAGAACCAAGACAGGCACAGACTGCAACATCTCGCAGCACCGCTAAATTCAAAACTTTACCCTGACCAACTTGCATAGGTCTAAGATCAAAGCTAGTGCTCTGACCTATTGTCGTTGATCAAAGTGCTAGCTTTGATCTACGGTCTTAAACTGGCCTTCTCCCTCATCTATCTTACCCGGTTCCCTGAGTGTACAAAAGATGAAATGTGACCTAGTTTTCTCAAGGTCATCGTCTCATTTTCATCCCTTTTGCCGCCCAAGTAATGTGCCTTTTGTTTCATCTGTCTATCTGCAATGGTTGCAAAGATATTTGGTGGATGGACGAACGGGCAAAGAACAAATGGATTAACACACGAACGCTAACACTTTTAATACATCACCGCTTTGAAGCGGGATTTAAAGCGGTGAATCTGATATGACTTTTAACTTTAGAAATAGTTTTGTATTAACAGAACTCATCACAACACTAGATGACAAAAATATATTTTTGTTACTTTGCCCTGATACATTTTAATTTAGCCGCAGGTGTAAAAGCACCCAAGTAACTTTATAATTGAATTTGTTTTTCCTGTAAAAGTCATAATTAATGAGCCTGAACATTTAAATGAAGCATGCTGTCTTACCTTTGACAAGAGTGCAGGTAAATGTGTGGTTCTTTGCTCAGGTGCATGGTTGATCCACCTAACAGCGGCCTCATAAACGGTTTTCTCCTCATTCACATTGAGCTTATCATTACCCAGGATGTCAGTGAGTTCCTGCAAACTGAGCTCCGGGAACTCCTTGCTGGAAACAACCTCCTCAAACTTATTCATTAACAGGAAGTGAGCCTTGTGCAGCACTTGAGGACGTGAGATGATAAACCGACGAACACCAATGCAGTTGTCTGGAGTGAGATTCTCTTCCAGGAAGTTGTTGCATGCTTCCACAATGTCAGGTATATCCAAAAAGTCAGCTGCTATAAGCAGATCACGAACGTTGTCCTCGGTCACAGAGACAGAACCTGAGTATGCAAAGTCGATGATGACCTCCATCACCTCTGCAGACACATCCGGGACGGTAAAATGTGATCCACTACAGAAAAGATTCCTGTGAAGGAAGCAAAGAATACCCCATCCCATGACCATACTGAGAATACCCAATAAATCAATGAATCAATACTCACATGGGCAATGACATCATGACCTGTAGTGATGAGATTGGGAGGAACAGTCTGCCTGATCGCAACCTAAGTGTTCACTTGTTGGACTTCTGTGCTATTCAGTGTTCATAACTAACACTGTATTTGAGCATAAGGGCTCCTCTAGAACACTTGGTACCGGTAAACCCTAGGTTGCAGATCAATGACTGACTTTAATGTTGCATCAGCTGATCTTTAGCCATAAGTTCTTGATACTTTGGTAAAGAGAGAAGTTGACCTGTCAACTGATCACCACCTGGTGGTGACTACGATCAGGTTGCCTAGGAAGATGCCAGACAGACCTAGGAGGTCCTAACTGGCCTGATTGACCAGTGAACAACTCTCATTGGACCGGTTTGCATCCAAGTGTGAAGAAATTGGAATGAGAATAAGGACCTATAAATCTGACAGCATGGTTTTTGGCTGAAAATGGGTTGAGTGCCCACTCCGAGTAAGAGTTTAAGCATCTGGTGTTCACTCTACCAGTTTGTGGTGATGAAGACATAAATGAGCTAGCCACATTTACCACTCTGTCTAGGTAAATGTGGCTAGCTCATTTATGTTTTCCTGGGAACATCTTGGGATCCACCCAAGTGACTGCTGTGTTTCTCAGCGAAAGTGGCTGATCCTCAATTTGCCATAATTGTGCTGTATAATTGTATTTTTGTGCTGAACTATTCTTTGTGATGAACTCTATCAGCATACATTGATATCAGATCAGTAACTCACTGGAAGTAGAGACTGCAGCTGTACATGATGATCCCGTGGACATTAAAGCTGACACTCCCAGCCCTGATGACTGTGTCATGTAAGTGTTCCAAATCCTGTCTTGTTAATCTTGTTAATGAATTCACTCCCATCAAACTACCAACATTTGTTTTGAGTTGCTGGTCTGTGGAAACGTTTATTTA
Source organism: Antennarius striatus (assembly GCF_040054535.1). NCBI lineage: Eukaryota > Metazoa > Chordata > Actinopteri > Lophiiformes > Antennariidae > Antennarius > Antennarius striatus. Next base: position 4,441,351 of record NC_090787.1, on the reverse strand, counting down.
AGTTTGATTACATCAAATACAAGACATTAAAGCTTAGAAGAAGATCAAAAGAGGGTAGTGTAGGTCAGTCTGGGTGGAGATAGGTAAGTAGTTAATATGAATCAAAACACAAGGTGAGATGAAAGGAGAGTAGGACAGGTGTGCAGGTTTGAACGATTATCCAGAAGTTGGTAGCGCGGATTTTCTTAGTAGGTGTATGGCAAAATGCACTTTAACCTGGGAACATAACAGTATTCTGTGTGATATATCCTATTCCTTCCTTACATATTCCTCTGTTTGGGTTGGAGGACTCCCATAGTATTCCTAAGGGGTATTCTTACCACTGTGTAAGAAGATTCTATTTAAAACAAGCTGTGGCGTCTCAAAGACAAATGCATTTGCTGCATTAATTGAAGCAACTCGTTGATATTCTGGGTGATATTCCAGAGAATTCTCTGTCCCCTCAGAAGGGGTTACGCTTGCACAGTCAGAGGAAAAATAATTGTAATTGCATCTGATTGTTTGTCAGAGTTGCTATTTTGCATAACTTTGACCAAATGTCATTATTTGATGCGACGCAATTTCACCAAAGGCATAATCAAGAAGAGCGAGATCTATCTGCATACACAAGTATGTTCTTTCCTCTAGAGATGAGGTCATAATAACCCGACGATTGAATCTTACTGGTGATCAAAATTACCATGCCTCACTGTCTTCTCCCTCTATTAGCATAAAGGAGGCAGTAATGGAAGGTATTGCTATGCAAACACATCGACAACACAACAGCTCCATTAGTGCATCCTGTTTGATGATGAATTACAGAAACACACACTGAGAGACGAGCGCAGAGGTTAAAAACAGTTCAACCTGTCTGCCGTCACACACTTCCTCGTGTTTCGGAGCACAACCGTGTTTGGGAGCAGGTTTCTTTGGACGGATCACCAGATTCTCCATGATCATCACCATCATTTACATCTATAAGTGCTGTTCTGATGTGTGCTTATTTAGACAAAAAGACGAGTACAGGCCCAACTTTCAGTCTGTCATTATTGTTGGTTGTCGGTGATGTTGTGCCAATCTGGGATTGGTCATTTCTAAGAACTGGATCTGTGGCGGGGAATAGAATCAGTGGATAAATACGTGACGAAGGTCAGAGGCAATGGTTGCTGTGGCGTTCCAGCTTGGAATTTGACGCGTTCTTTAAATAGCAGGAGAAACAGTTCCTGTTGACTGTAAAAGGGGTTTTTGTTGCTCTCCATTGCCTCAAGTCAACAATGCATGTGACCGCAGCTCATTTTAAGACCAGCATGCACATGGATGGGTGAAGCCTTGAAGTTACTTGCACAACCGGGCGGTCAGCACCAATGATTCTTGCTTCATGGCCCCTCATGACGAGGACGGGTCGCTGTGTGGAGTTCTCTTTAAGCCAACAGAAACGTTTGGACTCTATAAGCTGCTTCACGACGTTGCCGCAACACCGCCACACAGGCCGCCAAAGCTGCACTGACTTGTTAACTCAGTTGGGGATAAAACGGGAAGAGTTCCTGTGAAGGGCTTTCATGTTCCCTGTCTTTCAGGCACAATATATAGTGTCTGGCCCCGAATTAATTATTCATCCAGTCAGGTGTCGTAAGGCAGGATGTGTACATTTGTCGCCGTCATGACGCTTCGATGTTGATGTTCCTGTTGTGTGCTGCAGTCGAGGCAGGGCCACGTTCTGTTTCTTTATGTTTAACCGGTCTGTTTTATGTTCTGGTGCTGTGCTACCGTTTGGAAAGAGACGGGATCTTAATATATCCCATTGTGTTCCACAAAGGTGGCTGGATCGCGATCCTGGCATCTCACAAAAAAAACCCTTTTTTCGCAGCCAATGTGGCTGTTGGTCTGTGTCTGTTGTCGAAGTTTGTTCACTCAAAAATGTACAGCATGGAGGCGAACATACATGTAATGTCCAAATGTCTTTAGCATGTGTGATATCCAACTACACCAAGGGTGTCAGCAAGTTGTGTTCACCGATGGTCATATCAGCATATTGGCTGTCCTCAAAGGACCAGATATAACTTATAAATGTAACTCAATGTAATGTTAAATAAATGTGTCTAATCCTTAATGTTAAATAACTCTGAATTTATTACTTATTCAAATTACAAACATTACAGTTGTATAGAAAAATGTTTGCTTGTTGCTCTGTTATATTTTTCAGGTTATTAAACCCACAGAACTCCATCAATCAAGGATGAAACTATCCAAGTAAATAAAGAAAAATAACATCAAACACAAGTTAGGACATTAACTTTGTTCAAATCGTGTTTGTCAGAGTTAAAATGGGCTTAATTACTGTATTTTGGTAAAAGCACACTTTGGACCTATTTATTTTTAAATACTCTGACCTTTCATGTTCTCTCAGGACACATAAAATGATGCGGCGGGCCACATTTGGCTCCTGGGCCTCGAATTTGACACATGTGCCTTAAAGAGTTCCTGGGTCAGGTGGGCCGGGTCCTTTGTTTCCTCTCTTTCTTTCAATCAATCCAGGTTAAACTGGTTGACTCCCCCGTTGCAGCATTGATCCAGTCAAGTTATTATTATTGCTGTTATTGATTTTGAACGCAGGCTCGGTTTGGTTCTCAACCCCGTTGAGGTTTAACTGCCATCACCAAACACAGGAGACACTTGAGGTTTAATATGCGCAGCGGTGAGCTCTATGATGCGGCGATGCAGGTGTTTTATCCCTAGTAAACGTTTATTTTCTCTCGTTTCCTGTGAATATATATGTGTGTGTGTGTGTGTGTGTGTGTGTGTGTGTGTGTGTGTGTGTGTGTGTGTGTGTGTGTGTGTGTGTGTGTGTGTGTGTGTTCCGTGGTGTCGTCTGATTTCACACTCACGGTGGATTGCTTTGGTTTGTTGCAACACGATGGGGAAGGCTCATTTGACATGATGTGCTGTAACACGACTCATCTTCATCATGTGAAGGTGGTCGGGATTACCATGCAGATGCCTCGTAATGGAGTCGCAGACTGCTGTAGCATTCATCTATGTCAGGGGCTGATGGGGCCCCCCTCGCCCTCCGACAGTGAACGTTCACTGGGATCATTCCGACATCGACAGTAGGATTATTAGTCTGAATTTGGATTTATACTTTCCTGCCTTTGTGGTCATGGTGAAGTGCAACGGGACGCTTTGTCCTTGATGTGAAACGACACAAAGATAGTTTGAACAACTGATCATTTACATTTGAGTCGGGACCCAATGCTCAGGCCCCATTCAGCCGCCGGTGTGTTGGGATGGACTTCCAGCCTTGATGGAGGAGGAGGTGGGGTATCTTTACCAGAGTTTCTACCCAGTTGGGTCATTCTCAACCAATCTGGAGGTATAATAGATACCCTAAATCTGTCCCTTGTCCTAGTACTTAAAGACATGCATCAGCCTAAATAGCGACTGATGGAACACCTGATGCACGTCAGACCCATGGTGATGTCTGGTTGTCAGAGTGAAATGTGTGCTTAACGAGTGTCGGAGATATCCCTCCGCCCTTCAAGCACCGGCACAGATTGGTTTCAATGACGACATCCAACATGTCGCCATAAAAAGTTGGAGAATGTATCGCGTCGTCACCCCGGAGCATCGCGAAGGGGAAGCCGACTCAGATTAACGTCTGCGCTATAAAAGGATGCGTTTGTTTTCGTCTCAAAGCAATCAGCGCCTCCCGTACTTGCCACCCGAGAAGACAAACCTGGGGATGAAACGGTGAGAAGCTGGAAGCACGTATCTCATTACGGGCCTTTGTTTATGGCGGCTACTCCGCGCCACGCCGCAGATGGAGTCTTCGTTCTGTACAATCTTCCATTACCATTCCTGGTATACCTCCTCTGATTCTTCTTTCGCATTCTTGACAGATTCTGTCAGCTCGGATTTCAGGGGAGCTGTTGCAGTGTTCAGGTTAGAAATGGAGCCACAGTGCCCACCTGAGGAGGCGGGACGGGGCCACACCTGAACTAAAGCAATCATAATGGCTTTCCGTAGTTTGCTTGCTTCCCTGAATCTTTGTGGAGACAAAAGAACCTGTGGAATCAATTTTTTACAGCGTTGGGTTTGGTTTCTGTGAAGCGTGAACTCCTTCTAGGAGCAGCGGCGAGCGTGGATGTGGATTCTGAGTAGAGGTACCCCGCAGATGACCACATTAACAGTGACAGCGGCGGCAACTGATGAGATAGCTTCGTGGCCTTACCGTCTGCATGGGAACCAAGATTCTCCCTGATGAGCTGCAGAGTTTAGGTTCTGACCGCCGCCATCGCTGCTAAACAAACCTCCATCCGTAGTTTAGGATAAAACGACTTCTGCTCGTAGGAGTGTGTTTGACGACAGCGCGCACACACACACACACACACACACACACACACATTGCCCTCCCATCCGGCCGTTGCCAGAAGGGCTGACATAATTGTTGTAATTGCTACCAATATTATTCATTTATGTTTAATGCCTACCGTCTGGGGGTCCATTAAGGCCTGGAAGTGTGTTTAGCCCTCCTTTACAGATATTCCTCTTTCAGTCCGAGTTTTTGATTTCATGATGTTCAGACCAACACTGTTCAGACATTCTCAGCTCTTGTTTGATTTGAACAAGCTAAAGGCTGCTGCTAATGTTATTGTATATGCTAACAGTGGCTTAATAAAAGAAAAGACTTTTACCAGCGGTTGTCCGACCCTCTCTGGATATTCCCAGTGGGATTAGCCTAGCTCTGTTTAATTAGCCGTGTCCCCCCCCGGTGGTCCCATGGCGTTGTGGTCGGTTCTTTTATAGATCCCGGCGTCTTGCCACAAATTGACTCAGGTCCCTTTTGCCCCTGGAGCCGTGGTGGGGGCTCCAGTGAGGGCCAGCCACTGCATGTTGAACATTATTACTGTTATTGACGACTTATTGATCCACCATCAGGCCACAGTAATCAAGCCCAGCATCTCCTGGGAGGGTGAAGATCAAGGGCTAAATCACGATGGCCCCCCAGCAGAGAGGCTGGTACACTAGATAAGAGGGGGGGGGGGGCGTTGTGTGGTCACATCCCCTATTCTGTTTGGTCATGGATGTTCATCATGACCCACATGTTCTCACCTTCATCATCACTCTGCCAAAGCGAGTAGAATCAATCATCCGATGGTGGATGGAGAAGTTTTCATGTTGGCGTCATGCCGCTGTCGGGTGATGTGCGATGACACGTTGGTGTGTTTCTCATGATGGATTTTGATTGACGGCGGCAGAGGCGTCTCCCGTTGATGCTGCTGTCTACCGGTAATGGCCGACGCTTGACCGATGAAGAAGACGGGTCAAGTCCAGGCCCTGCCCTCGTCTTGGATGAGAATGAGGAGCATGTGGTGATGAGGTCATCTCCCTGATGATGCCTCATGTCTGTGTTTACCTCCAGCCTTAGTAAACAAGAACAAATGTGTTTATCCTTGAAGTCAGCCTTCACCTGCCCTGTGATTGGATGGAACGCTCTGTACCTCAACCAATTAGAGCCATGAATTAAAGCAGAACATGAGGCTCATCACGGCTGACCTTTAATTTCCAGTTTCATGCTGATGTTTCCCTTTGTTTCTGTACTGTTGAGTCTTTTTATTTGTGACAGGATAATAAAACATGTCACTGCCCGGCACTGGAGACCGTTCACACTGAGGGAACAGAGTCATGCTAAAGGACTGGATCTGAATCCGTTCTAATCAGTGACTGTAGAACACTGGAACCATAAGAAGGAAGGAAATGCTGCCTGGTGATTCAGCCTCCTGTCGAAGGCGGCGCCGCTCCCATCAGCATCCCACGATGCTTCTTGCCTGGCGTCCGGCAGACACAAGCGCTTACGGCGCAGCCACTGCATTAACCTTCCTGCCAGCCAATCAATGCGGCGTCACTGTTAATCTCCACCGCACACATGTGACCTTTTACAGACTCCACTGCCCTTGGTCCCAGGTGATTCATTCTGCCAGGGGTAATTGGATGTTAATTGGAGAGACTATTGACCAACGCCATGAGAAAATAGCGAGAAGCGATTTGATGATCCATCTCATATTGATAAACAGGAAGCGGGAGACAGTGGCCGTTTGACCGTGTCCATTCATCATCATTATGACGGTTTGTTTGCCGAGCAGAGGCTCCTGCCATCCTCCATGAACGTCCTAGCGTCCCGCATCCTGGGAAGAGAATCCTGTTGTGTGTCTTTGTCCCTTGGATGGTGTTCTAACAAGTTTATGGTGTTTTAAGAGAGGGCCTTTTGTATATATACCTAAAATATGCTTTATTTCATTTTCTGACCTTGTGTTTAAATAGTGTTTTAATTTAAAGCCCTTTCATTGACAACTAAGCACAACTACTTTTTTTTTTGAGTCAAAAATCCCCACTTTGCTGATTTTTATGCTCAGGTGACTGATGGTAACATTTAAAGGTGTGATTGCCTGACGAGGGGCATTGATTTTCAAATCAATCAGATTCAGCCGTCCATCAAACTGGAGCAAAACGTGTAAATTGGTGTCCGACCTCTCAATCGGGTCCGTAACGGGCCAGAACAGGATGTCGATAAAAATGCCCCTCAACTGCATGGAGTCCACGAAACAACGGTCAGAACCCTGACCAGAGATAGAACAGATATCTAAAGACGTGTTTAGTGCATCGAACAACCAAACAACAGATTTAGACTCTTAGTCTTAGTGTTCAGTCCTTCTCTTCTTAAGTCCGATTTGTCCAGACTAGTTATCCTGGTTTTATTCCTAATTAATTGGCTCTTTACTGCTGATTGGCTACACACTCAGCCTTTTAACCGGATTATGAGTCACTTTATGAATTTATTTCCAAAGGTGTTTCACAAATGGTGGGTTAATGTATTTTTATTACCTCCAGCAACCTTTGTCAATTGTCTTGGCAGTTAGACACTCACTTCCTGGCTCCCGCCTTCCCGTTTATTATCTAAAATTGGTCTAAATAATTGATTTATTAAAGAGAGAGGTATAATGAAATTGATTCATGAATGGATAAAGAGCCTAATGATCAGGCCTGGACGGAAACTTTTAATTAATCTTCTTTAATCGCTTCTTAAATCACACTTTTCTCAGCAGCTCCGTCATGTCCGGCTTTCATCTGGAAATGGGTTCCATCACGGAGGCGCGTCAGTTTAATACCGGCTCCGTGTCACCGAGACCTTTAAACGTCCGGCTCTGAGATGGAATTTGAGAGTAAAAATAAAATAATGAACATAAACTTTGGTGAAGACTTCCCAGAGTTCTCCTCTATGAACTGAAGTCTCACCAGTCCGTCTTCAGCCACCTCTTGGAGAACAATATGGCCATTATAGAAGCCCACCTGTGTTTTTGATGGAGGGGTCCACCACACCTGTGATGCCGGCGCCACCTGCATGACCAATAGCTGACATAACTAAAGCAACATGAAGGCGCCACCTCCACAACTCCACACCAGGCTCCAGGTTCTGTCATTACTAATAGAGTAAATACTCCGCCTCTGCTCGGCAACAGTGGGTGGGATTATTACCTGGAATTACACCCTGGAAAACAGGTCAGTTTCTCCCTACTGCCTCTGTTCACACTGCAATCAGCTGGTCTTCACCCACAGGGTAGCAGCACCAGCTAAATGTAGGATTTCCAAATGTAGAATTGATGAAGTATCGGTGCTACTGGAGGTACTCGACGTCATTACAGATCAGCATCACTGCTGTGTTCTGGATCCGGAGAAGATGTGATGCAGGAAAAAATGTTTCTCACTGACAAGTGAAACTAATTGGGCTTCTTGAATCCTGGGAGTCTCCCGGGTGTGATGGGGAATCCAAGCCGAAGACGTCAGGAAACAACGGATGTCTGCAGCAGCAGTACTTGTTTCAGTTTGATGCATCGGGGACGATTAGACTAACTGTCTGAGTGATGGAGGAACCGTCTCCAGGTTGGAGCTACAGCCTAAAAGGATGGAAACGTTTACGGCCTTCAGTAAGGTTGAACCACTGTCATCTTCTTTAGAGTCTTCAACCGTCAAAGCCAGAGATTAATGGCTGTATGTTAGCTCGATTTCATTGATTAATACGATTGAAAAGTATTTATTCCAGAAAAATATGGCCATCATTTCCACACAAAACTTCTATCTGATGGTTTCGGTTGCCTCATGCATAAAAGACAGGATGAACCCGATTATAGAAATCTAGGAACGGTCATATCCATTATCTATTAGCCTCCGCCGAGTTAGCCTCTGATGTCCTCCCTTCCTGAGATGCATTATCCACCAGAGGAACCTAAAACACTTAATGCACTTGACTTGTAAAGTCTTTTTTATTTTTACAATACAGCTTAGAAGGCTGGTGGATGAAACCGTTGACTCTACAACCCATCAAGTGTTGGTATTGACAGCTGCTGGAATCATTCAACCTTTGCCTGCTCCAAATGGTTTCGACAATCGGCTCAGGAGGAACGACTCCGGTGACCTCCTTCATGCGCTCTTTTATTCTGCAAAGCTTAACTTGTCAAATGATGGCACCGTTTTGACGAAGAAACAAGCAAGAAAAACACCCTGGCAGGAAGTCTCGGGGAGGAGGGGGGTATAATTGCCGCTGTAGTGCGCTCAAAAGGCTATTCAAATGCCATTCTGCTCTCCTTGATTGGCCTTCCTCTCCTCCTCCCATTTGCCCTCTCTCAATGCTTTTGCCTGTCATTCAAAACACGAGGAGGCCTTTTCACGAGCTTGGAATAGTTTGCATGGCAGAATAACAAACTAATTAGGGCTGGTTGGGTGATGGATGGCCGAGCCAGGGTACGAGACGTGGGCACGAGGGCAGCGCCGCGCCCGGATCGCGCCACCGCCAGCTGCCCCTCTTTGACAGCTTAATTGGAAGAGCGATGGGGGATATTTGGGATTCCAGCAAATGGCTGGGCTGACCCCGCCAGGATGGCTAATGCCCGTTTGCCCCTAGTTGTGGTCCATGTGTACGGCGCTCCCTGGCCAGCCTTTTGTTGTGCTCCTCAGGTTGTGATTGGATGGCCGAGGTCAACAGGAGTCAATGCGTTGCCTGAAGGAACCATCTTAGTGTCAAATCCAGGATGACGTATGAGGAGGCCTGAAAGGGGAAGCTTTTAAAAACAGCCCACTTAAACCCAGTCTGACTAATCTCTGGGATTTAGTCCGTCTCAGAGAGTTTATTCAGGTCAGAGTTTCCTTCATGCTGCAAGAAGAAACAAGAAGAAAAGATTTGAATTCTGACTTTTACTGAAAAAATACTGGTTATTTATGAATTCATGGAAAGAAGGTGATGCTAACCCAAGAAAAACCCAGGCCTGCCCCCACCTATTCAAAAAAACAACACGACTCATCTGTTTGTGTGATTGTCTGCATGACGACACAAAAACCAATCAGTTTTATCGATAAAGGGGCTGGGCCATCGGCTGCCCCACCCATAAGGATAAGTGACATAGGAAATGAATTTCTTGATGTACTAATCTTGTCATCTTGTCTCATCATAACATTTTAGTTCCACTCCTGTGTGAAAACGTTATTTATTCATTGAAATCTGCTTTGTGTTTCCACATCATATTTTGTTGTGACATGAAGTTTCTTTCAAAACACCAAAAATGAGCTTGAATTGGAGAAATAAAGGCGTTACTTCTGGGGGAATTATCCGTCCACGCAGCAAGAGCCTTTCACTCGCCAAGAAATACATTTAAAACAAGACAACTATGTCAGAACTGATATCTTAAATCTCCCCAAACGGAATAATCTGCATTAAACACGTTTGCTGTTGAGTTTTTAGCAGCGTTATAATCTGTTGGATGCAGAGTTTAGACTTTATAAGATGCTGTTCGGCAGAAAGGTTGTTGGCTCCAGTGCAGCATCTGAAATCTATAAGGAAAAAGATACTAAAGCTGATAAATGACTTCTGAACTAATGCCACTTCCACACTGGATCTGCTTTTTGCTGAGTTATATTTCCTTCCCATCATCCCTCACTGCCTCTTAAAAGCTCTTCTGTCTGGGGCCCCCTCTTTTGCTTCAGTCCGGGTTCGGGGGGCCGGCAACGGAGAGGTGAGGTGCTGATGAGGCAAAGGCGTTATTAAAAAGACATTAGACATCGCCGTGAGGTCAATCCTCCCCACATCTAAGGTTATGACTGTCCTGCATACGCTGTTTATAACCTGTTTAATACTCCGTGTTGCTCTCGTGACGCCGCGGCCAGAACCTGACGACTGACGGGAACTGAACTCCACCCTGGTGAATTCTTCCCCCTCTGATTCTATTACTCCCTCCGGCCGATTATTCAAGCAGACGTCGGTGCTGGTAATGCGGGTCAGGCTAACGTCTGGCTATGAAAACATTCCCCGTCCTCGTGGGTATTCGCCTTCGTTCCTCCAGTTAGAGCCACGACGCCTGAGAAGAAGCAGATGTCAAACATCAGGTTCGGTTGACACGCAACAAATTAGTCCGGATCAGGGCGCGATCGCTTTCAAAAGCCGCAGGATCAATGGCACTGAAACGTTAGACGCCGTTAATGTCCGACATCGTTTCCTGATTGCATCACCCCCCCGCCCCCGACAACAGGGTCGCCGCGTGCTAGCTAGCGGCAGCGGCGGATGATCCTGGCGTCCCCTCGGAGCGCCCGACCACGTTGACCGTCGGGGGAAGGGATGTAAAAAAAGCAAAGGAGCCAACCAGAGCAGGCGGTGTCTGTCAGGTGCTGTGAAGCTGATTGGTCGTGTCACACAGGCCTGGTCCTCGTTAGGTTCTGTTTAGCTTCAGGTTCGGGTCCGACCCCGGCCCATTGTCACACCGGATCGGATGGCCAGTGTAAACACCGCTAATCAAAGAGGCTTGTCTGTTCAGCGCCGCCACTAAACCCAATGTGGCAGCCCCCCCCTCGGTAACCGTAACCCGACTGTAGCACTCCCTCATGAGCCGCCGCCAACCTCGCTTCTCCTGATGTCCGTTCTGTCTCTGGCTCCGCCTCCTGGCATCCTGAGGGGCTGGTAGTCGCTGGAGGTCAGTGGAAACAGACCAGATCACCTGTGGCGGTCCAATCCCACCCCCACCTGCCGACCTCTGAATCCATCGCCGGGGGGGGGGGGGCAGTGTCCACATCGTGTCCTTTGTCGCCAGGTCACTATCAAGGGAGTCTCCAGACAGGGAAGGATGTGGGAGATGAAAGGCATTGTGGGGATTTGGGAACAGATTAGCGCCGGGCAGCAGTTATTCAGACTCCAGCGCGGCGGCTTCGACGTGATAAGTCGACGGAGCGCCACGGGGGCGTGGCTGGTCTGTGGCGGGATTGATGAGGTAGTGAATTGGGCCCGCCGTAGCAGCGAAGGGAGACAGAACCGTGTCATTATCTGGAAATGAGTTACATGTCCCCCCCCAGCGACCCGCCGCCCGTCACACGCCTCCGACTGAAGGATAAGAGCTGTCCAGACGCACCGCCGCTGCCGGACACAGGCGGGCATAAATATGAGGAACGGGGTGGGGCTTAAAGCTGAGGAACCTGATTGTCATCCACGTTAGTGCTTAAGAGGGAAAACGTGGATGAATCAGACGCGTTGTACCGTCTCGGCGTGTCTGGCGTCGCGTCAGGAGGGTTTATACCGGCTGGATTCAATCTGCGTCAGATTGTTGATTCTCTTCTTTCCTTCAGACCCTGAACAATCCTGCACCAGATCAATAATTACTTTTACCAGAGCTTACTTTACTTCAGCAAACCCTCTTGACCTAAAAAAAAAAATTCAACCGTGGTGGAGTTTGGAGTCAATGGATGCATTTCAGATGTTCATTTAAACAAAACTAATGGATTCATTTATGGATTTTTCAGCTGAATCTTTCGTGGTTTTCTGTAAAGAACAAATTTACATTAACGTTGTTCTTCCTCATATTTATTCATATCACATTATTTCCTTCCGTTCGGATCAATAAACCTTCATGTTAATTAGAATCTTTTGTATTTATATTATCTCAACATAACAGTAATCAGATTCAACTCGTACATTTATTAATAAATCTGATTTAACGTGATTGGCTAATGAGGGCCATCTATTCCTGCTGGATCGTGGGTTGCCAGACTAGTGAAAAACAAAATTGTGCAAAACAAACACCGCACAAGATTTAGCTGCATTGTCGCCCTGATTGGTCGATTGCTGGGGAAGTTTTGGGAGAGCCGTCCTATTGTGGTCTGGCTCCTGCCTCCATTATGACAGCGCTGTTTGCTTTAGTGTGGCAAAAATAGAGGCAGGAAGCGTTTGCTGGGCTGCTTGTTATCAGTAGAAAGTGGAGTGACTGGAGGAAAACGAGCTAACATCTGCTAAACATCCTCTTAAAAGCTTCCAGCCACTGCAGAGCTCCAGCGCTTTACGTGTGGACTTGTGGTTCCATCGTTTAACCGCCATAAAATGTCATTTATTTTCTCAGCTGCATTCTAAGCAGCGTCGAGCGACGCTGTAACATGAGGCCTCTGTTGTTGTCTTTGCTTTGGTTTGGCCCGGCTCCTCTGGGCAGCTCAGTGGTATTTCCAGGTCGCTGGAGTAGAAGCAGTCTATCTATCAGATGGGTTTGTGTTGGAGTGCTGATAAGAGTCTGGACCGGTATCGCAGTTCTCCTCAGCAGCTCGGTGTTCATAACAATCTGATGTGCTGCTTTGAATGCTAAGCGCTAACCCCCTGCTAGCTTCAACATCTCTTCCCACGCTTCGTGACTCATCAGGACATCCTTCCCATCTTGCACCGGTGCAGCTTAATGTTGACTCTGCAAGTGTCCCTTCTAATTGCTCCTTTAATTACCCCGCGGAGCAAATTAGAGCGTCGCTTTCGCTAACTTGCGTCTCGCACGCTGCGATCCGTCTTCATCTCCATACCTTGTTGTGATGAAGATATACTGCATTCAGAGTAAATGCTGGAATAGTAAGAAAACAGTATTCACTGAATGAAGTAGCTGCTAGTTGCTAATTGTATCAGCTAGCTGGGGATAGAGTCTATATCCCAACAGCTTGCTATCAGAATGATCAATAGCTGATGGGATGTGGGTGGAGAATGAGCAAAACAGTGATGACGTCATTGTCAGTATTTTCCCTGCAGCCAAAAGCTAAGTGTGTCATTTGTGCACAAGGTACAGCAGCATGATTTCGTTGATGACTTCATTGTGCATATTTTATGATTAAATAAAGATTAAATATGATATAAAGAAACTCTTAAACTCTTCAATGGATGGAAGGAAATAAGTCACTGCCTCGCAGTCGTGTACCTCCAGTGAAGTCACTTCCTGTTAAACGAGGAAGCTTATTTTCTACTGCACACAAGAGGTTTGTCATTCCAGATTGAATTATCAGCCAGATTAGGATAAAACAGCCAATCCTCTCTGGTTGTAACAGTGGGTCAGAATGGGGGTAGGGGGGATTCATCCATGGACAAAGTGTGTTTCCTCGTGATGGAGGGAGCGGGCCATTTGGACCGAGGAAGGAACCAGCTGTGAATGTCAGGAAGGGGCTACGCTAACTGAGCAGCACTCAGGGCTTCAGACACTGGCGGGACAGAGCCTGGGAAAGCTCCAACACCCACCAGGCACCCATCAGAACAATACAGCTGGGTGGGGCCGAGCGACAAGCCCCTTCCAGAGTGGCAGAGCCCCACCCAGAGCGACCAAGCCCCTCCCAGAGTGACAGAGCCCCTCCCAGAGGCTGAGCTCTGAGGTTCATGTCTGTCTGCTGGAGAGCAGACGGCTGCAGGCTCTGTATGAGCAGGCGCTGTGTGTGTGTGTGTGTGTGTGTGTGTGTGTGTGTGTGTGTGTGTGTGTGTCTGTGTGTGTGTGTGTGTGTGTGTGTGTGTGTGTGTGTGTGTGTGTGTGATCCTCTAAAGAAATTTCTCCGACTCCATTTTTTGTCTGATTGTGACTCAAGAGCGCCCCCGTGGGAGGATGATGGGTACTCCATCCTTCAGGCAGGAAGTCACACCAACAAGGTGAACGACGACAGATCCTGGATCCAGATCCTGGGGTACTTACCAACCCCCCGCTTTACTCACCTTCTCACTTCCTGTTGGTGGATGAAAGAGACGTTTAGCTGAACATCCAAGGCTGAAGTTGAACTTCCTGTTGAAACACCTGTTAGCCATTGCTTTACCTGGAGCTAAAACACAAGCATTAGTGTGTTTGTGGCTACAGCTAGCTGCACGTGGGTATGGTGAACGAGCTCCACCCTTCTAGACCCACATGTTGATCGTTGGACTTGTGCGTCAGCCATATCTGGTTTTAAACGACGCTCGTCTATGGAGCACTTCTAGATTGTTGGGTGTTCAACCTGTTTGATGTCTGGAGCAGCAGCGAGCCGAAATCATTTCCTTTAATGAAGAGGCCTCGCTATCAATGCGGGCGCCGCTAATTGTCATTTTAATTACAGCTGAAATTGGACTTCGATACCGGCGCTCCAGAGGGTCTGAGATCTGCTAGTCCAATCAGCTGCTGGCGAGGAGGCAAAACGTTCATTAGTTTGTTTGTTTGTGTGTCGGGAGGTCTAACCTGAATAAATGTTGTTATTAGATAGAGGAGAAGTAGCTTCTCATTGGTTCACACATGTTTCAGTAACGCAACTCCTGATTGGTGGAGAGGTGACTCCATTAGATCCATTCATTGGTAGATGAAAATGTTTTAATGTACCTGTGGATTCAAAACGGGTAACACAGACTTTAAGATGACTCCATGATGGAACAAGGAAGGACCAAACTTCCTGGAAAGTTTGTAGAAGTTTGTGGAAGCCAAACAGGTATTTTAATGCGTTCTCCGCTGGTTTTCGTCGTCATCCTGCGTGAAATCTAAAGCCAAAGGTAATTATTAATTTACACGAGGAATCAGTCTCTTCAAACTTGACCGTTTCCGACCCGTTTCAATATTTATACGAGACGCGCCGCGGAGCGCGGAGCAGAATGAGCTTGATATTATATATTCATACAATATAATTATTCCTTGCACTCTGACACCAATTAATTGCGATCACAAGTGAATGTAATTTGCTTTGGGAATAGAAACGCTACGACGACAGCGCACATATTAAACAGACACACACTCCACCTCCTGAGGATAAACCCACACACATACACACTTGGACAGGAGGCCAACATGCGTCCGCCTGTCCCCGCATGTTCACACCACCTACGGTCGAACCCACGGGTACCAGAGCATGTATGACTCTTCCATGTCGCCGCTCCATATGCAAACGCCCACGTCTCCTCCCACCTCCCCAAACGTGCTCACACTTCCCACTTTCCACACATATACTTACACACACTTTATATGGGCACGCCTCCATCCTCATCCTTCCACGTCCAGTTAGCATTAGCATGTTAGCAGCTCCTCATCGCTGCCTCGTACCGCAAAGGAGGCTTTGTTGTTTTTCCTCTGCTCTGGACAGTCTCAAGCGGGGGTCCCCAGCCCCAGGGCCGGCCCCCCGAGCTTGTCTACTTGGTGTTGTGGAATCATCCGGACACGGAGCAGAAGCTGTCGGCCTGAACGCCTGCCTATCATTCCCCAACAGGGCGTAAATCAGCGGCGGGCGGCGACGCCATGCTGCGGAAGGTGGCGACGACAGATTTACGAGGGGGCAGCCTCCCACTGAACCCGACCAATAGACCCAGGATGACGGATCGACTTGTGTTCCCTTCAGAGGGATGAAAAGGAACTCAGACACGCACAGGGGCCCCAGGAGCTGGGTCGGGACCGGATAGGAACCGAACTCACCTGGTGTGTAACCCATCATCCTGCTGGAGGACGTCACGGCGACACGTCACTGTTATACAGTCTTAGCGCTCCGTGCTAGCACCAGTGGAACTCAATTTAAAGATGGATCCCAATCAGGTGGTGGCTCATCCTGACACCCCGACCCCTACCCTCCTCATCCTCACTGCACATCCTCAGTTCATTTTGTCAGTTCCCATCGGAACAGCAGGAACCCGCCATCTGCTCCCGGTAATTAGTCGCTATAGAGCTGTGTGTGTGTGTTGGTGTCCGTGTCACTGTGTGGCAGTGAAGAAGGAGTTTATCTCTAGATAACGGGGATTAAAGAGACGTTAAGCACAGAATGATGAAAGAGAATAACGGGAACACGACCCAGAGCTCGTCCACGGCTCCACCTGTAGAGCGCCGCGAGTCACGGCGAGTCTCACGATGAGTCGAGCTCCTTTCACACACTGAGTGTCCTCATATAGAGAATTAAACATGCACATATACTCCAGGTGAGAGGTCCTTAGCGTGTGCTCAGCCCTTCGCGTGTACTCCTCCACATTAGAATGCGAGAACACACACACTGGTGTTTGTTTCTGCCTCCGTCTGGCTCCGTGTGATCGTCTCCAGACTCATCAACCACAAACAGAGCCCCCCATCAAGCGCTGACACGGCGCCTTCGCTCCAAATAAATAAGTCCTGTGCTACAGATCTGAATGGGGGGGGCTCGTGTGGGGGGAGTAGCTGGGAGGGGGGGTGCCCGTGTTCTGAGGCTTGGGTTACCTGGCGTGACCCCAAATGCTTGCACAGCTTGCACACGAGATAAGATAACCTCGGCAACATTAACCAAACCCCAGCCCCCGTGTGTGTATGTGTGTGTGTGTGTGTGCGTGTGTGTGTGTGTGTGTGTGTGTGTGTGTGTGATGGTAGGGAAAGTGACACGTTAACTAGGAATGTGCTCTGCCCAGTGAAAACAGGCGGTCGCGTCATCGCTGATAGCGTTTCGCTGTGAAAACAGGGAATCTTTGTTTTTGGACGGAAACTTTCACAAAATCTTCGCTGTCCCGTTTGTACCTTTTCCTTTTTCTGACACTTCCTGTTTTTATCCATCAAACTCCGATCCGCCGCTTCCCGTTGTCAGGGCTTAAAGATGTATCCTCTTCATCAGAAGTGGAGAATCTGCAGGTCAAAGGTCATGACTCTTCAGTAGGCCAATCAGTAAGTGAGGAGTGTTATTTCATCTTCGTACATTATGACCTGTAATAACCTGTTATAAACTGTTATTGCATGTTGGTGAAGCCTCTTTTTCCTCTGTCAACTCGCTGAAGATGAAACGGCTCCGCCTACAGGAAGAAGCTGCTTCAGGTGGAGCGTTAGCTTATTACACCTGCTGCTCCAGTTGACCCCAGTTCATTAAACCGTGTGACGGGCTAGCGGGGGCGCTGAGCTGCTGGGTGGGGGGGTGTCATGATCTCAGTCAGTGAATTAAACTGACCTCTTACATCACAGTTAGAGTCAACAAGCTTGAGGCGCGGCCTGCGGCGCCGTTGGCGTTCCGACGGGTCTAGTGAAAAAGGTTCTCTGCCCATACGGGGCGATATTTAGCTTCAGAAATATTATGTAAGCAAAAAAACAACATGATCATTTAAATATAAATTTAATCATTTAAATATTTCAGGACATCTTGTGTTCCTGTTTGACCTCCTGGAGCTAACGACATCGTCCCGGCGATGCGGCGTTCTCTCCTGAGCGATACGGGGGCGGCGCGAGGCTTCACGTCTTTACGATAGTAACAAGGAAGATTAAGACGGAATAAGTGGCCTCGCTTCAAGCCGGGCGACGCTCCTTCTCCTGCTCCCTGGCTGTAAACGCTGCTTTCAGAGTAAACACAGTGCTACACTCCGACGGGAGCGCCGGCTGAAGAGGTCATAAATGTAAATACTTCACACAACGGCATTTAAGAGCCTTTAGATTCCACACTGGCAGTTTTTCTCCGGTGGAAGTTGGCGCTGGCACCGGGTCCTTGTTCCTTCCACGCCGTCGCCTAATAAAACCAGCTGAAAATGGCATTTGCTAAGAGTCTTTACGAGCGCGCTCAGTGCAACGGCTAGCTAGCAATGCCGCCACTCAATTTGTCTGCCAGTTAGCATGTGCCAGATATTTTTTCTCACCACTTCTGTCTCCACTCGGCGCCGGTCTGAAGGCTTCGATACGGACCCTAAATGGTTGCTAATTTGCGGAGCGTTGCATTCTGGCTGGTGTCGGAGGTTAATCTGTAAACGCCACTCCAGGCTTTATGCTCCTGGATTTTAATCCTTGCAGGGCGGCGGCCTGGAGACTCCCTGAGCAGCAGAGCTCCAGCAACCAGCAGCGCTCCGGGCTCCTTGGCTTTAATCAGAACCGCTTTACATTCCGGGATCATCCTCCTGCACAGGTATAATGGTTTGATCTCTTTTTTGAGAGGTGTATGACAGACAGCTTATCCTCCACAGCGCCCCAAAGCAATGTGAGATGATTTATCCCCAATGTAATCTCACGGTGGATTAAAGCACAACGTGGAGCCGGGTTTCCCTGTGAATCCGACCTCTGGATTGTTCCTGCAGTCCGTTTTTACTCCCGGCTGATCGAAGATGTCCTCAGAATGTAATCGTCAGTGAAGTCGGGGCGCGTTCCGCTCTTACGGAGGCTGTTTGTGTCAGACTGCAGTCGCCACGGTAACTGACAGGCAGGTCATGTGATGTCTTCTACATAGGTGTCAAGAAATCTGGCACTAAAGTAGCTAACCTGTTTTAAACTTGTGTTAACTGCTCTCCAACCAGTCAGCGCTGACCTTTCAGTACCTGCTGAGTCAGCTTGGAAAGGATGCTGTCCTACGACCACGTAGTGGAGGGAAAAAGTTGATTCTGACAAACTGGGGCTGTCGCTCACCTCTATCTTTGAATTGATTTGAATTATTCGGGACAATTCAAATCTATCAAATCTAGTGTGTTTGGAAATGTGTTAACCAAGGCGACGAAACCTGCCTGGGTCACTCTGGGTTATCCTAGGACCTGATCCTCTCACCAGTGTTCACACCTCGTCAAAGCAGAAGCCCTCACACTGTGATGTGTGTCGGTTTGTGTCCGTGATGTTATTTAAGGAATAAGGCAGCATGAGGTGGAGGATGAATAAAACATGGTGTTTTCAGCGCCTGTCCTCGCTCTGTGCCGCTGCATTGCGTGGCGGGAGAGTGGCGCCGAAACCTCCAGTCCTGACTTTTACATTTCAAGTGGAGTTCAGGGCCGTTTTCTCTCCCTGACTGCATCTTTCCAGCAGCTCAGAGTTTATTCTGCGAGGTGGCATTCACTCTTCACCCGCCAGTCAGTCGCATTTCAAACTTTTAACAACACCCAGAGTTACTCGCTTCCTCCCACAATGGCGTGCAAGGACGTTTGTTTTTTCGTCCGATCGATCCGGAGACTTGTGGAAAACACCATTCGCTGTTTCAGCAAAGGTTCTAAGCAACTGGTGGATCCAGAAGCGAGCCTTTCCGCTAAGGACCTGAGAGTGGAGGCGGTCCGATAGTGTGCTGCTGGTTGTCCTGAGGACGTGGACACAGCTCCATCTTCCTCACCTCTCCTTGCTGCTGACAGCACCTGAAGGTGGACGTCCTTCATCCAGAGACCCTCATAGAGATGCTTTGTTGTAAATAAGGTTCGCCGGTGGTGCGCCGCGTATCCCTGATGTTATTGATGTTTAATAACGCCATGAATCACCGGCTGATGCCTCCTTTGACATTGAAACCGCGGCAGAGGTTAGTAGTCATCTCGGTGTCAAAATAAAAAGCCTCCTATTGGATAAGGAGCGCCTGAGGAGGAGGAGGGAATGAAGGAACGCCGTTACTTCAGGGACTTATCACTCTATTTAGATTTCATGTGCCGAGTGGCGGTTGGACGGCGGCGATCCCTGGTGACGTCAGGTCCTCTCAGGTGTTCCTTCATGTACAGCTAGCTTACGCTTCATAATACCCGCCGTATCTCACCGGATCTGTTGGTACCAGAAAGGTCAGGAATGGGGATCAGTCACCGTTTCCCATGGACTCTGCTAGCCAACGGACATTTAGCGCACCAGGCTGTAGGGTTCGTTATATTTGTTCAGCCTGGATGACGGGATAGGAGTCAGATTCGGGGCGTTTATTTATTGGATGTGACACAGTCTAGATCCACAGTTATCGTTTCCAATCCAAATTGACGTGAGGTGCGTCGCCTAGGGTCACGTTTTTACGCTCCTCAAGTATCCTAACCGTCGTAATTGGCTTCTTCATTTTGAATCTTAATAACACCCTCTCCTACTTTATGACGCCCCAGATTCCCACTAAATATTTATTGCAGCGTGCTAACTCTGAACGGGGTTACGACCGGCGGTACAGACGCGACTGTACATTTAATTACCAGGAATGGGCTGTGACGGCCAGAATTAGCATTAGCAACGGAGACATGAATGCTTCCTTTTTGTGGCGTCGACTTCCCAGCTCAGCTCACACTCGGCGACACATACCTGCTAGCATGCTAATTACCATTATCACATATGGGTGGCTAGCCAGGGGTCTCCATTGACATTGCCCACCCAACGCATTATGCCAAGGACAATGAAAATAGGAAAATCGTTGCTAATGACGACTTTTCATTGCACATTACTACTCCCTATTGTCTGTTAAAGCGAGAACGCTTGTTCAAGTTTTAGTCCCAATTGTTGTTTTCCTGTGCCCACGTTTTTTTTTGTTTTTTTTCACCTCACGTCTGGAGATAAGAGGAGCCGTCGCGTTTTTACAAAAAGTATAATTAGTGAGTAATTACTGTGTGGTAATTACATTTGAGAGGTTGTTTCCTAGCAGAGCCCCTCCTGCTGTCATTGTCCTGGTGAACAGACAATGGTCCCACACCTACACAGTGTATGCTGTGACTGATTTACTTCCACCACCGTGCCCCCATTATAATCCTAATCACAAACACAAACATATCATCTGTATGCACATTTCCTCTCGAGGGGTCCATGTTCATTTATTTTCCACTCCGCTATCCTCGCTCTAAATTTCCCCTAAGAACCAAAGCCATCTTGCCGCGGCGCCGGCGGCTCCAGCTGATGGTCGGCTTCACCAGAACTTCTCCTAATTTCCTTGAAGACCAAAACAAAAGTCGGTTCTAAACCCCATGTTTGTTGTTGGAAGCGTAATGAAGCGCACAACGCTGGGTTTTTTTTAGCTGGAATCTGAACCCCACCCCAACTCCGGACCCACACACATGCTATCCTCATCAGGCGCAGCGCTAGCTAACCCAAAGTCATCTCACATCTCTGGTCGCTCCCGCACCTTTTCAATTTCCTGGTAACCTAATCCTCTCACTTTCTCCATACCTCATCGTAGCCGGAGAGAAAGAGAACGCGGATAATAAATTGTGCCTTTTGATATAAGTTGGATTAGGGAAATGGAATTCCCACGTGGATCCTGATGGAGCGGCGTTACGCCGAGGCGGTAATCCATCAAACGGGCAGGAATTCAGCGGCGCGAACATCAACGTGGCTGAATGAGTACCTGAAGATTACCTGCTGCACACGGAGGCGTTGGTTGTTGGTTCTACATCCTACATCAACAACAACAACAATAAAAATAAAAGCCTCAAGTTTCCATGAAAACCCAATCAGCAAGAACCCTTTGTGTGTATTTTATTTATAATTCTTCTGGACGCTAACGTGACAGTGATTTATTTCAAGGAGAATCCTTTTTATAAATCATATTGTCTGAGTTTGAACTTCTATCCTTCATTTAATGGCTCTGTTGTGTGTGAACGGAGGTTTAACTGCTTCGCAGTCTCTTTTTAAACTTATTGATATTCTTTTGTTGTGGCTCAGTCTGGAAGCTATTTCCTGATTGCTCGAGTCTTCGTGACTCCGGCGGAGGTAAGAAACTCTGAAGACCAGGGCTCCAAATTGTTCCTCCTATTTAAGGGGCAAACCAGAAGCAGCTGAGTCAGCAGCCATCAATCATCCAACTTTAAACTTTTACTTTCATGAGGCGTCGACTCCAACAGGACGTTTTGGAATGATGTGTCTATTTTATCCACGGACGGATCGCAATCCTGGTCTGCAGTTGTTCGGTTTATCAGTTTTACGATGGAAAGCAGGATGTTTCCAGTCCGATGGGCTTAGATCTACCACTCTGGTGTCGTAAATGATTTTAGGGATGCCCGGTCTGCCCTGGAGGAGGCTTTTGGAAAGCCGATCCCGGTCCCTGACAAACCACTTCAGTCCCGCCGTAAAGCAAAAGCACGTACGGATCTGGGATCTATTGGAAACACATTGGCTCGTAATCTCTGATCCCACATCAACTTCAAGGTCAAACACCAATAAAATCAGAGACGGCAATTTGTCAAGTGTCTACAGCGATTCCGTGCGTGGCCGCTTGACATCGTCTGCAGTCCGTCCAAGACACCAGTGCCTGAAGCGGCTCCAAGAACGGAGCTGGAGGTTCCGTCACGCCAGACGGCCGTCATGTTTTCCCATCAGGGACACCGTTCTGATGTCGACGCAGCTGCACAGCTTCCCGACTCGTCATCTGTGGAGAGGCTGACGGGGGTATCATGGAAACCTGTCAGTTGCCGGGGGGAGCATCCCTGGAATAATGATTTGTTTAAAAGAGGTGAGCGGGTGAGGCAGGTAGGGAGGTAGGGGGTGAGGCAGGCAGCCGACTCACCCAGTCCTCATTAGCAGACGGCTGCGTGAGGGGGGAATACGTCTTCAGCCCTCCAGGTGGCTGCACAGCATCCCGGGGCTGGATCTGGATCTTCTGGCTAGGAACTGGATAGTATGTGCAGAATCTGGATTATTTGGACTGGATCTGGATTTCCAGGGCTGGATCTGGATCCTCTGGTTAGGAGCCGGATTCTCCGGATAGGAACTGGATAGTCTGGGCAAAATCTGAATTATTTGGACTGAATCTGGATTCCCAAAACTGGATCTGGTATCATGGGGTAGATGCTGGACTACCAGGGCTGGATCTGGATTCCCGGGGTTGGATATGGATTCTCTGGTTAGGATCTGGATTCACTGGTAAGGAGCCGGATTATCTGGGCTGAATCTGGATTATTTGAGCTGGATCTGGATTCCCAAGACTGGATCTGGATTCCCAAGACTGGATCTGGTATCTTGGGGTTGCAGCTGTATTCTCTGGGTAGAAACTGGATGCCCAGGGCTGGAACGGGATTCTCTTGCCTAGATCAGACTTCCCAAGGTTGGATCTGGCTTCCCGAGACTAAAACTGATTTTCCAGGACTGGACCTGGCTTCTCTGGGTTGGATCTGGCTTCTCTTGGCTGGATCTGTCTACCCTGGCCCGCTGCCTGAAGCCCTCCTGTGCTCCACCAGGTGCTTTCCTGTGGACGGTTTGATGATGCCCAGCGACTGGAGGCTGTCAGCAGCATCTGTGGGAGCAGCTCGTTCTGGACGCTGCTGGATCTTCCTAACGCTTCCTGTCAGCCTGACTCACGGAGGCTCCAACAGATGCTGCCTTACTTTTAAACTCATTAGCGGCCCCCCATGCTGAGCGGTGGGTGTCTCTCATTCGGAGTGACGTTCAGGGTTTGAGGATCCAGGTTACAAATGGTTACACCTGTCAGAACAACAGTCTGGACCTGCTGGACCCCCCCCCCCTCCCCGGGTTTGAGACGAACTGTGGATGGAGGTATAAAGAGGTTGTTTGGCCCAAAACACAGGATTCATGACATCAGAGGAAAAAACCAAGAAGATGGGCTTGGATAAATAAAAGCCCCCCCCTCAGTCATCCGTCTGCAGGAACCTCTCAGAGGCCGTGGGGGGGTCGTCACATGTTGAGCTCCACAATAAGTGCAGGCAGTTCATTTGCAGCCCCAGCAGAGGAGATGATGTATAAATCATAGGTGTGTATGGGTTCCATACCAATAAGGCCTGACTGGTAGAACGAGCCCTGCAGACGGGGGTAATCCCTTTGACGAATGGCTGCGGCGCAGATCTTAACTACCCCCACTCCGCTTGCAACAGCCCCGACCAAGGACCAATGGGCGGGGGCCATTAGGGGCATCCATATACATTTAGATCATCCCTGTGTTTGCATTACCCAGGCACAGATAATCTGTGTATACAGTGGGAAATTAGGCCGGCACCGCCCCGGGCGCTGGGGGGGTGCACCGCCACATGTTCACTTCAAAGGGGGCTGCGGTTGAGTGGAAGCAGGTGGGTCCCGTCCAGATCCAGGATCCGGGTGGGCCGGGGTCTGGATGGAGGAAGCAGGGCGGTATCGCTGCAGGCTGGTGTGTGTGTGTGTGTGTGTGTGTGTGTGTGTGTGTGTGTGTGTGTGTGTGTGTGTGTGTGTGTGTGTGTGTGTGTGTGTGTGTGTGTGTGTGTGTGTGTGTGTGTGTGTGTGTGTGTGTGTACAGGGCAACAACTGGTCAGCATGGACTCCACCTGCCAGTGGGATGGTGTGTCGGATGTAGACGTGAGAACGATCGGGTGTGTTAGCTAGTTAGTTAACTAGTTACCTAGTTTAAAACACCCAGGCATGGGGGGGGGGATCTTAACCATGAGTGATGTGTTAAAGGAGTTTATTTCCAACAGGCCTAGTTGGAGAGATAAGAACTAATCCCCTACCAACAGGATTCCTTCAAGAAATCGCAGTCAGATAAATAAAGGATCTGAAGAAACGCGTTTCCTTTTGTGTTGTTTGAATAAAACTGTGTGTGTGTGTGTGTGTGTGTGTGTGTGTGTGTGTGTGTGTGTGTGTGTGTGTGTGTGTGTGTGTGTGTGTGTGTGTGTGTGTATACCTGGAGGTTAAAGGCTTTGTTTCCCATCTGATAGCTTCCTCGTTCCCTGCAGAAGAAGGGGGGGGGGGTTATTCCAGTGATTTGTCGCCTCCTGTCTATGGTTGTGAGCCCCCCCCCCCACCATAAATGCTTCATTATAGTTCATTTGGACTAAAGCGGGCCCTCACGCGGGCCCTCCTGGTTCTGTGGTCCAATCAGATGCCGTCCCGTATCAAACAGACCCTGTTGAAGGACGCTTCTCGTGAACGTGTGTAGATCTTGTTGATGTCGGCGCATCTGACATCGGCGAGCGGCGCCTGCAGGAGGTTCAGCCGTCAGTGCGCGTTCCCACGTTGTCAACAGAGCTGTCGCACACCTCGGCTCCTGATTCGCCGATGACCTTTCTCGCCATCTGTCTCCCGAAGAATTGTCAACATCCTCGGCAAACACCAGGCTAACTGAATCCGACGTTTCCACGGCAACACGCGTAGAAATGTAGTCTGAATGTCGCCGGATTCCGCAGATGACTCCCCGAGGAGATCGAACACCGGTCTCGCCGTTATGTGGCGGTAGAGCGATGGCATCCAATCTTCTGTTCCTATTTTAATCGGCATTCATGAGTGTGACCATAACCCCCCTGGTCTCGTTTTGGGGGGCGGAGCTAACAAGTCGACACGATGCTGCTGCGGAATCTTTTCCAACTTTTTGATCGTTTTGTGATTTGCCGTTTCGTTGGTGGGCCGGGTCCGGCGGAACGTTTTACAACCTTGTCAAGAAAAGTGCTGCATAAATAAACTGAAGGGCAGCCTTCAGCTCAGACTGCTAACCGTTAGAGGTTTGACCTTTGACCCCCATCCATTAAACACCTCATCCATAATCGTTGCTGATCACATGTCAAAATAACCTGGTCTCTGCCTCCAATGGAAGATCCCAGAGACTAAAGGAGGTTGTGTGTCTCTGAATGTCAATCTGGGAGCATAGTTGCCTTTTGGGAAAAAGGGGGGGGGGGTTTATTCGGTCAGTGTGTCACAGCTTCCTCAGAAGAAATAGACTCTTAAACAGCGGCGCTCTTTAAACGCTGTGATATTTGCACGGCGCTGCCCGTCACTCCAGAGACGTTAGCAAGTAAAGAATCGTCTGCGTGGAGCATCTGAGCCGTCTGATGGAGACGACTAATCTTTATAAAGCCCCCCCATTCCAACCCCACCCACCGCTGCCGCCCGTCACACGGTGGCATTTACCCAGCATACACTCTTGATCTTCATCACATCTCCGCGATGAGGTCACGCCGTCTCTGGCAGACGACGCCGTGCTTGTCGCGTCGCATTAGCGCCTCCAGATAAACATGCGGTGTCATGTAATGCCGCATGTAAGCCCCGCCCACACCTCCTACATTCATGCATGTGCTTCTGGTTGGACGGTCGTAGCGTCGCTTTGGACATGTCTGGTGAAATAAAGTCCTGATGACGATGGAGGAGGAAGAGTGAAGGCTATTAATCTAAGGCTACGCTGTTAGCGACGAGGTGCGGCTGCTGCATTACGCCTCTCAGGAGGATAGAAATAACGCATTAAGATTATTCACACAAAAAAATAGAAAAGTTCCAAACTTCTCAACAGCTTTTTGACCCTTTTTGAACTGTTTTCCAGCTACGAGGACCGGAGCTAATTATTATATGCTAATTGAGCCACAACAGAATATTATCCTGAGTGCTTGTTCAGCTCGAGTGTTTGTAATGACGGGAAAATAATGTTTCAGGGAGCGGATTAATGTCTGGATTGTGTTCCAGTCATGAGTCAACTCGCGACCCCTCTCCAGATGTGATACGAGTAAAAGCTGTCGGTTTGATGCTAAAATAACCAATCCGGTTTAGCCACGCCCACTATGTATCAAAGCACCACTTACAACTTGGGTAAGCTCCACCCTTTTGACCTTGCTCCTGTGTAAAGAACTTTTTTATCGCCTTATGATGTCATTAACACTTAGCGTACTGCGTTGATGTTAGCTAGCGGTTTACCGCTAACTCAGGAGCCACATGTAGACGCATGCTAGTCCCTGTCCTGATGCTAGCCTTTAGCTAGTCGTGGCTAGTCTCTCATTGGTCTTCCCCCTCATGGTGTCAGGTGGTGGAAGTGTAAACACGTCTAGCTTCTAGAAACACAGGGATCAAGTTGTCGCCGGCAGCTAACTGGCTGACATTCCACTTCCTGTATACACTGTCCAGTGGACGGCCTTACGGAGTCACAAAGAAACCCCCCCCAAATAATCTGTGATCTCCGTCTCCGGGGGTTCTGAACCAGGAGTCTCCTCCCGTCTGGGTCGTGATGGGTGAATGATCCGATGCCTCTCGTTTTGTTCTGTGTTTACCAGAGAGGTCAGCGCTATCATCACGCTAACAGAAACACGCCGCTCGTCACGGCTTAGCAGCTGTCAGCGTATTGTGTTAACATGTCAGCTCGTGTGGGTTGAGAAACGACGCGTTCTGACTCACGGAAGGGAAAACACTCGAGATGTTTTCAGGAACGTCCAACTGGAAACGTCCAGAACGCCGTTTCAGCGGGGCTTCATGAAGTGTTTACATGTGCGCCGCGGGCAGCGCTAGCATGTGATGGGGGGGTGTTTCTGGAGACGGGCCTCTCTGCTTACAAAAGCTAACCTCCATGACCGTACTGACTGATTCTGGTGGAACCTGCTGCCGTTTTAAAACATCTTCTGGCTCCGCCTTCACCTTTGAATGCCGCTGAGGCCCAGTTTGGAACGCGGCGCTTTCCAGGACCCACGCGGCTTTGCATGGTGGTTTAGCATTAGCTGCTGTAGCTGCTGTTCCGCAGGTTGCCAGCTTTGGTTAGCCGTTCACTGCCAGCCGTGCTATTAGCTGACTCAGCAGCCAAGCTAACTCCAGCCAAGCGCTAGCTCAGCCCCAGCCGCCGCTGGCTCCACTTTCAAACTGGCATTGGACTAGCTTGAAGCCTCAACGTGTTATTATGCAGTAAATGCTTTGTGCGGCGTAATAGCTGTAATGACGCGGCCATCGGCAAGCCGTCCCCTCCGCCGCCGGGCAGAAAATTCTTCCAGACGAATTACAAGCGATGGCGATCGCGTCGGAGTGGAGCGTTTTCACCCGTCTCAATTTCAAAACCTAATTGACAAATGAGTCACGCTTTCATTCTGAGCCGTTAGCTACCCCCACACCCCCCCCCCCCCAGCTAAGGAACGCATGAGGGAGGGGAAGGAAAGTTGTCTGTTTCCACTTTAGCTCACGTATGAAACGGTGACTTTTATGATCGTCGTTAAAAAAAAAGAAAATGGACGTCTGTGTCATCATGTGAACACGTGTGTCTGCAGATCGGCTCTTTAGCATGGGAGGTGTGGGGAAGATATGTACCCCCCCACACACACACACACACACCTTAATAATCTGTGCTGAACTGATGAATGACCTGAAACGCCGTTCCCGAGTGCGTCACCTAAACATCCATCCTGTAGGAACAGGAAGCGTGGCAGGTGTTGGCGGCATCTGAATGCTAATGCTAAATGCCATCTGATTGGTAGAATGGGCCTGATTATCAACAGTATGGGTCTGATTGCATGAGTAAACAGTCATGGGATCCCCCACCAGCCGTTGCAGCGAGCCGACCCCTCCCCTGCTGGATTACCATGTGAATAGGCTTTAATGGTGATCTATTCCGTTTCACCACCAACGCTCAACTCAATTGCTCTTGATTTGCTGCGGTTTCAACCCACGATGAAGGTCAGCGGTGATGATGATGTCAGAAACCAACTCCAAAAAGCAGGCAGGCAGAAGAAAAAATAAGTTGCACGGGTCCGTGGGTCAGTCGGTCTTATTTCTGTTTCCTTTCTGATCTGGTTCTGAACCGTGAGTGGATTCTCTCCTCCACATCTGTCTATGAGTCACTCTTGTCGCCTGTGGAGATGCTTGTCTCGGTCACATGACTGGCTTCTCCGGCTAACACAGAATACATTAGTGCTAAAAAAACTCGCTTGAAACTCCCAAGCTAGCAGAACCAACAAGAAACAAACATTGGTGTGACGTTACGAGGACACTGCTAATAAAGTTAATACAAACTGGATTCACCTTTATTATTATTATAATTAGAATAAAACAGTTTAATGCTTATTTAGTTGGATTTATCCACCACACCTGAAGTGACGGTCCGTGAGAATATCATCTGACGTTAAACTGGTCCGTGGAGCAAAAAAAGTTGGAGATCAGTGGAACAGGGTGACAGAGACCAGAGATGAAGATTGGTGATTTGTTAGCATCTTTAGCCTCTGAGAGTCTCTGGACCCACAAAGTTTACATGGGTTTAAAATCTTCATGTCCTCTCTAGTCCAGTGGCGTCTCTGCACCTCCGTCTGTGCACTTCCACACTGTTTGCTCTGACGGGTCTTGAGTTACACCTACCATCAGAGGCGAGCTCCTCCATCTGAACGCCGCCGTGCGCCACCGCCATGTCCTGAGGCCAGAGGTAGCGCTCTGGATGTGTTTGATAGCGTCAGAAACAAAGGTGTGTGAGAGGATTTGTTTTTGGCTGCTGTCTCGCACCTTTGCTAATCCCAAGGCTCTAATGTTAGCAGATGCTGCATGATGGGATGGGAAGAGGGTGAGGGGGGATGGGGGGGGGGGTTGCTAAGAGCCAAATGCTATTGCTAGGAGAGGATTAAAGTATAGAAATAAAAATGCGACAGGAGGGTTATCTGCCTCGCTGTCTGCCAGGTGTGTTTGATCTCGGCGCCGGATGGAGTGTGAACACAGACCTCATCGCCATGGCGACATTGATGCAGCACTTTGTCGTGGTGGGGGTGGTTAATGTAAATCGGAGTGAACCAGTTCAGACTTCCCGCTGCCGGGAAGATGACACCTGAGGAAGATTATTAGAGGCCAAATGGGAGGAGGGGGAGGAGGGGCGGTTCGTCTTCATCACAACAATGAGAACTCTCTGTCGGCCAATCAAGACAATTGTCTGCAAAAAGCAGTTCCACTCTCCATTTTCTTTCCATCTCATCCCATCCCAGCATTTTGTTCAATTACTAATCACTAAGAGTGCACGGGTGCTTGTGTTTCGCTGGTTGCCACGGGAACCTCCTCCAGAACGCAGTTGTTTGGTTTCCCCTTTGCAAAGGTCAACGAATCTCTGATTGAGTCACGCTTCCCATGCAAATACCCCGCTCAATACCCCGCTCAGGCCGGTCTGGGTTCAGTCGCATCGCCAGTCAGACGCGGAGGAGACGTACAGTCACTGAGGTTACAGCGTTCCCGACCTCTGACCTTCCTGGTTGACCCCGCCCCGTCTGCTTCCAGCACTGATGAACAGTCTGAGTGTCATTCTGACTGATGTTTTCCAGCTTCTAGATCTGCAAATAACTCAGAAGAGAGTGCTAGTCGCAGCATGCTAGTGCTTTTATCACGGGTTAGATCTTTAATTCAGACCCTCATCCTGGTCCAGAATGGTTCCCTTGTTCCTGTTTGGCATTGAATATGTAGTCGAGGAGGGCTGCGTTCCAAAATGAGACAGCAATTATTGAAATGGAATGAGAGCGGGATGGGGGAGTGAGAGGGACGGGGGGGGCAGAGGGAGGGAGTCTGTGTTTGATATGATTAATGGGAAGTCAAGCCGCTCTGCCAAATACAAAATGACTGTAATGGAAGGCTGATGTGGTTTGAATCGATACCCCCGATTGGCTGATTTCTGGCCCGGCGCTGCTCTTTCATTGGTGGCAAAGTTGAAGCTGTTTGTGACTATTGAAGGAGAGAGAGTAAATAATAACAACAGTTTTGTCCAGTCGAGTTGATTCTGACCCTGTCTCCTGAGGTCAAAGGTCACAAAGGATTCCTGCTCTATCAGCTGAACCGTTGCCTAGGCAACCCTGACATTCATAAATATGATGTATTTTTGGTGTCTTCAGAGTCCCGTTCCATTTCTAGATGACTTCTCAAGGTCAAGTGACCCAGTTTCCTATGACCTACGTTTTCTAGCCCCGCCCACCCGCTGCATTCCAACCAACCGATGAGGAGCAAACCAACTCAAAGGAAAACATTTTGACCCTCAGACTTCCGTTGGCACCAGCATTCTGTTGATTCGTGATCTGATTGTTAAATCCAGCGCTCCCATTGGCTCCCATTAGCGACTGAGAGAGGAATCAAACGCCACACAGAGTGGCGGCGAGGCTTTTTAAAGAGACGTTTTTGTCTCTGCTCCCGCGGCGTGAACGAAGCATGGCATCTTTTGTTGGGGCCGAGTGGCTCAGCGTGAACGAGGCTCTTCACTTAACGATGGCGCGGCCTTCGATGAAACGGTGTCACTGCTGAGGACGAGGCGGCCGGTGGGTCGCGAGCACAAGTGTTCTCAATTAAAAGAGAAGCTCTCGTGAATCCACGTGAAACTGCCTCTGAAAGCAGAGCCAACAGCTGACAGGAAGTCGTTTCTCTCTCCTGTGCTGCTAAATCAAAGTCATCCAACCCGTTTCCATCCAACCCGTCACCAGCCGTCAGATCGCAGCTCTCCTCCAGGTGAATTGTGGGTCACTGTGGGTTTCCTGCGATCGTCCATAAATCCAGTTGTGGAGGAGGTGTCTGCGGATTCCAGGAACATTCAAAACACATTTTTCTGCACTTTTTATCACAAGAAACATCCAAGAAATGCAGCCGGAGAGACTCCAGAGCTGTGAAAAAGAAACGCTGACAAGGTGTGGCCTCTGGCTGTACCTGACACAGGTATGGCCTTTACCTGAAACAGGTATGACCTTCACCCGTTACTTGACACAGGTGTGTCTCTCACATAGGTTTCTGTACAGGAGACAGTGGCAGGAAGTTCTCGCTATCCATCCCTGCGGCGGTATCCGTGGATGACACCCTCACCTTTACCTCCATCTCAGGAGTGGTCTCCATGACAACCTCCAATTTGAATAGCGGGAGCTTTATTGTGGCACGTTAATAAAGTGTCACCTCTAGACGGACCGTGATCACACTTCAATTATTCTGATATTCCTGCTGGTGGTGATGCTCAGAGGCATTAGTGACGCTGACACCTCTGCCCTGGATGTCATAAATCTAATCGCGTTCAGCCTCTCCATCGACTTCCTGCTTGTCACGTGATTCTGTACCTCTGCTCTACAAGAATGTCTTCATTTTATCACTTTTTCTCTGTTCAAGAGCTGCAAGCTCAGCAGGCTGTTCACATCGACTCTGACATCATCAGATCTATGACAGATCGACTGTGACATCATCAGAGCTGTGACAGATCGTCTGTGACATCAGATCCTTGACAGACCATCTGTGATATCATCTAAATCTGTGAGGGTATTATTTGTCCATATTATTTGTTATTTAACTACCCCATGATTGATTACAACAGCTGGTGATTGATTGGCTACATAAACCTACAGTCACCCCTGTCCTCTCTTCTGATTGGTCCTTTGATGAGCCTTGTTGTTTGTGGGTTTGGTTCTGGCTGATAGAACTGCTGTGTTTACTCTGAGGTTTCCTTTCATGCGTGTTTTATTCTTGTGTGACTGTTTTCTTTCGTTATGATGTCATCATAAAGGGACACTTGACTGAACCTGATGGAACCAGATCTGCTGCTTTGGATTGAACCGAATCTTCAAACAGGAACCAAAGTTAAATGAGACTTTGGCAGCAGTGGAAAACAGGTTTGAACAACAAGAGCAGCTGATCAGTTTCAACATCTGAGAGCATTCCATCCTCATCTTCATTGTTTCATCCTAACTCCTGACCCTAACCTGGCTCTCAGAAGCTGTTCTGATTGGATGACTGGATGTGAGGCGGAGCCCTCTGCTTCCTGTGTTCCGTCCTGGTTCAGGTAGTTCCCAACAATCATTTTGTCGTCCTCTGCTGGGTGTTAGCAGTTAGACATCACCGATAACATCATCAGGGTTAGTTTGCACCCTGCTGCCCTGACTGGTGGTAGCTGCCCTCGATAGAATCATTGTGTGTGAACAATACCCGGCAAACGTTGCCGTGGCATAATTGCAGGAAGTTGGTACGGTGGGTGACGGTAAGCATCAGCGTGCCCCCCACCACCCTGCCCCCCCTCCCCCACTGGGAACCATTGTTCCCTGAGGAAAAGGATCCGGCACTCCATTTTCCTCAGTTGTATGACCCCAATGGGAAAAAACAATAACAGCATCTATATAATGGGGGGGGGGGGTATCAGGTGTCAGCGGGGTCAGAGGGGGGCCGCTTCACACCAGGACGAGGTGGATGTTACTGCTAGCATCAGGCTTTAAACTAGGACGCTCACCTTCCAAATAAAGTTATTCCTCCTGAACGCCTCAATCTCTCCATGGTGACGTGACATCCCATAATAATCAGGCGTTATTTGTTTACTTGTTTATTGTTGACTTTACTTCTTTGATAATTTGCGATCCAACCTGCCGTATTGATCGATCCTGACATGGTCACATGACTAACACCTTGCGTTTCCCTCGCCTCCCTTTTATTCTTTCCTCTCGTCGGGTGTGTTTGATTCTTCTGTCAGGACCTCCCTGCTGTGTGACGTCATTCAGGATCCGGACTTGAGCCGGATTCTCTTTTTGCACTAGGCGCCTGTGGGGCGGAACTCCTTCATCGGACTCCTCCATGACCCTCCTGAGGTGACCTCAGCAGGAGGCGGCGTGCTATCTGATGGACACGCTCCCCCCACCCAAACAGAACCTGTTCTATTCTGGGCGCACCGGTGGGGGTTGTCCAGCACTAACGCCGCGAGCTGGCATGAAGGAAGCGTGTTATCTATCTATCCCGCTGAAGGGTGAGGTCACTTCCTGATTCTTCTTTAGTCCAATCAGATAACAGCACCCACTCTCAGCCCAGGAAGCAGCAAGGCGGGCAAATCCCACCCCCGTCACAGGACCCGAAATAAGCATCCACAGTCGTTTCTGGATCATTGTCCTGTTAGTCAGAACCCACTAACCTCATTTGTGTGTGTGTGTGTGTGTGTGTGTGTGTGTGTGTGTGTGTGTGTGTGTGTGTGTGTGTGTGTGTGTGTGTGTGTGTGTGTGTGTGTGTGTGTAGGAAGGAGTTGTGTGTTCTTTGGTGCTGTGATGACGGACAGGAATGCTTTCAGGTCGTTGGTTCTATCAGCATCAGCACCACGCCCCCTTCAGGGACCGTAGGAAAATTCTATCCAGATTATTTATTCAAGATTTTATCTAGATTTAAAGGGATGTGTCTCCATGGCAACAGGAAGTCAGGTGATGGTTCTGTGTTCTCAAAGTAGGACTGTATGAAAACATAGGGGGCAGGGCTTAGTAGGTGTAGGACTCAATGACTTCCTGTCTGCTCGGTACAGATCAGCGCTGTTTACGACGCCTCGTTGAGCAGCAGATTTATTCCGCCTCGTTCAAACGCCAACGTTCATCACAGCAGCTGTCGGCCGACGCCCCTTATGATGTCATTTATTACAAGTCTGATGGGGGCGTGACCAGCGGTGCCCCGAACGCCACGCTCAAACCCAGATCCATCAACGCGGATGCTTCTGTCCAGGCTGGGTGACGCTGGATTGAAGTGGATTCTTTCATCTTCCCTGTTAATTGGATAAACGTCTCTCCTCTACGCCGCAGACGGCGGCCATGATGGATGGCGCCCGTCTCCATCGCTTTGAAGAACGCCGCGGTATACGTGTAATCGTCTGAAACCGGGGGTGTGAACGGCGATAGAGCAGAATATCTGCATGTGAAGCTGTTCGGAGAACAATCTTCTGGATGGCGTGTGGAGGAGGGTGGGGCTTCAGTTTGAGAAGGGAGGGGCATCCACATTTGGAGGTCATGTGACAGCCTGTGTTCCCTCCCTCGAGAAACAGCTGATGCTGCGGTCAGCATCCGTTCCTGTCTCAGACGACCCCGGTCACCGTGAGGACCAGTCGTCTCAAAATGGACCAATCAGAGACAGTGGGTGAGGCTACAGACGTGGAACCCAGCTGATTGGACGATGGAGCGCTGGTCATGCGTTAGTGGCGAGGGAGCGTCCTGTTTTTCCTGAGGACTGGAATGTAAACTTTCTTCTTCCTCCTCCTCCTCCTTCTCCGGGAGGCGCCGCCCCCCTGTGGGGGCGTGGTCCCCCGTCGGCCCCGTCCCACAGCGACCTGTCCTTCTGTGGCCTTTCTCCTGCAGAGGAGATGCTAGCAGGATCTTCTAACGCCGACCAAACAGCTTTATCTTGGCCTACAGTGTCCAGGAGAACCTGCTGGGCCGCGCCCCCCCCCCACTTGTTATTCAGATGCCCCCCTCTTATGGGAGTAATCTTTGTTTGGCAGCGCACTAAAGGTTAGACAGGGAGGATAACTTGTTCCTGGGTGTTTGGGGAGTCATCTGTACTGATCCATCTTTTTTATTATCAAGAGGGGAATGGGGGGGGGCACACAAAAGAAAATAGGGGGGGGGGGTAGTGAGCACAAATTGAAAAGCAGATAAATCTGCAATAAAATGGGTTTCAGTTCTGAGAACGCATCAAGTTGAAGGTCAATGCCCGCCTCCCTCCCCCCCAGGAGGGTGTGAAGTTCACACGGGGGCTCAGACATACAAAGCCCCCCCAAACCTTTATGTTACCGTGGTGACGCCTATGTCTTCACACACGTTTGATATCCTGTCAGACGCCACCGGGTTTGTTCAGGGTGTCGTTATGAACCCGAGTGTGGGGGGGGGGGTCAACACGTAAATCCATGTAATAAAGGGGGCCCGGTACCGGACCCAGCGCGGCATCCTCTGATTGGTCCGTTCTAATCTCATCCCCAACCAGATCCGTCACAGAAGATGTTTGCGTCCGGGACAGGGATGCCCCCTGCGAACGGATGAAAAACCTGTTTGTGTCATTATTACCGGAGTGGGGGGGGGCAGGCGGAGTCAAGCTGAGCCGGGATTAGCGGCCGCCGGCCGGTGGGAAACATCAGAGCGAACCCTTTCCAGGTTTAACCCCGGATGGAGAAACGGTTCTAACAGAACCAAACGCACCCAGACGTAGTCATCTGACTTCATCGGTTGTATTCCGTTTCCACTGTTACAGGTTGAAATGCTTTGCATCCAGATGATGCTCCTCACATTCCACATGGCGTTCCACTCAATTTACTGCCGAGACGCCTTTGATCTCCTTCCTGTTTTCTTGTTGGGAATTTTGGAACTTTTTCCTGAGGAAAACACGCAAACCTGGACCTGCAGTTGACTAATTCCATCCAACCCCTCCAAACAGAGAGAACGAACGTCTTCAGCGCTGCAGTTCATTTGTTTCCAGCCGGCTGTTGGAGAACGGTCTCATCTTCTGTCAGCATGGATTTATCTCCCGCGCCTCTACTCATTCTTCCTGCTTAACCGTCTCCCTTCTATTGTTTTTTAGTGTTTTTGTTTTGCTGGAATCCGTTGCATCACTCACTGTTTTACTTACAGCGCTTGTAATTGTGTTTGGAAAATTGTTAGAAAGGTATTAAAGCAAACAGAAGGAGAGCTGCAGCCGCCTGAGTGTTAATCATTCCCGTTAATACAGTGGGAAGAGCCACAAATACAATTACTGGAGCGGCGTGCAGATAGGAGAGGATAATTGCCCATTTTTTATCTTTTTTTTGGATGAACATGACTTCGCCGCCTCGCTTCACATCTGCTCTTCATCACTCGTCACCGGCAAGGATGTTTGCAGCCGTGATGGGAGAAAGCGTTCCGAGCAGCGTCTGCGTTCCTGCGACTTTAACAACATTTGTTTGTTTGTTTGTTTGTTTGTTTGTTTGTGCCTCTCTGGCAGTAAATGTGTTTGAATTACAGCACAATAACAATAAATTAACATTAGAAAGGAGTCAACGCCACGCCGGTAGTGGGGCTGCTGGCGCGTCGCCACGTCGATTTCACTTGCAGTTTGTTTCCTTTGATTCAACATTCAAGGAAAATGCCATCCGTCAATCGGGCGGAGGCGGGACGGCGTTTTGCTCAGAAGCAGGATGGATTAGTTTTCTACACTCACCGCGCTGCAGAGCGACAAGCTAACAAACGACAAACCGAGGGCGGTTGTCTCGGCAAACGAGGATGAATTAATCGTGGTTCGCTAATCGGGTTAGCGCTAGCTTTACGAGGCAAGGCTACGTCAATAGAGACGATAAGGCTCGTTGGACGTTGTGGAGGCAGTTGATGGTAGACGACACCACGCCGGAATCCTCCTAGCACTAGATGGCGCTTTGCTTCACCTGCAGCAGTTTGTTCCACCGACGCGTAAGCAAACATGGTCGTGTGAGATGCCGTTGGAAACAGGAAGACTTCCTCGTCACAAAAACAGCGTCCATTTTGTTGCGTTTTCAACGACGTCAGCTAGCTAGCTGGAGTTAGCGTAAGCAACAAACAGTCAGAACAGACATGCTTTAAATGGATTCCAGTCGTTATGGAAACCTTAGCAGGAAGGTAATGGAACCAGATCCAAAGATGGCGCTACGCTAGCCTCACCTCTGGCTCCTAGATAACAATAATTATGTGATAGCAACAGCTAGTTTGAGGCAACGACAGGAATTCAACTCCTTTACAGGAAGTAGGCCACCACCTACTTCCTCTACCTCAGCTGTGCTTTACAGTACCCCCCTGGAAAAAAAACAAAAAACAGTTGGTAATAAGATTTGACATTTTACAAAGCCAGCCTTTCAAATCTTTATTTTTAATAAAACCCTTCGTAACCTTTCCATGAAGTTCTGAGATGCAGGAGAAGCATAATTACGGAGGTAAATAAACAAACTAAGGGAAATTTCTGCAAGACTATAAATGTCATGGCAACAGCACATACTGGATGATTGTTTCCCTCCTGAGGAGAAGGAGGAGAACCCGACAAACCTGAATAAGACTTCAGTCTGCTGAAAAATGAAACCGCGGGGAAAAAGCATCACCGGACCTGAAAGCATCAAACAGCACCCTCTTTTTGCGACCGTGGTGGCGGCGGCGGCCAGTAGAGAGCTCCGACCCCTTGTTGGTTTTATTGCCTCTGCATCACTTTCACTGCCACACTTGTGAGTGGGCTCTTTGTTCCCCGAGCTTTGTGCCGCAGGTGAGGAATATGGACTTTCACAGACAATTCCAACATCGTAATGAAGGCCAGACCCGGCCTCTGCTGGGTTCTGTTCGGGACCTTTACGCGCAGCTGAAATATCGAGATGCTCTTTGGCAGGATGTGAAAGGAAAACACTCAGGAGATTAAAAAAACCAGGCGGCGAGGCTGTGATTACGGCGTTGAATCATTCCCTGCTGCGTCCGTCATTGCCAGCGCTCGTTTTTTATCGTGTTGCAACGAGTGTTGAAACAAAAGGAACGCACCTGCGTGTGTGATTCTAGAAGAACACGCGTGACGCACGCGGGCGGGACCTCCTGTAGCGGCGTTAGCGTCCATAGATGCTTCAGAAAGAATGTTTCTACTTTAGTCTCTGGACAATTTATTCTTATTGACAAAGAACATTTTAGTAGTTCATTTTGGAAACCAAACCGATGTGTCATCGATTCTGATCAGATTGATCTGATCGGTATTGATGGAAACAGCTGATTGGTTTGGAGACAGGTCCGTGTTCAGGCACACGCTTGAAATGCAGATATTCCATGGCCCTGCCATCCAATCATTCCAGCGGCTGCTGAACCCCGAACAGAATCGTTTTCTCTTCTGTGGGCAGAATGCCGGTTCCTGCCTTGAGCGATGGCGGCGAGCGCTGCACAATTCATGTCCCGTTTTGACATCCCAGCACCGCAATGGAGAATTAGACTTTAGAACTTCATCCATGTTTTAGCGGCTCGCCCCATTAGTCGTCTCACACAGGTGTCTGTTGGCGTGTTATTCCAGCATTAGCGGATAGTTCCGGACGTTTCCGTCGCAGGTAGAAGGTCGGGACGGAGCGACGGTGTCTCGGCGCTGCAGCGATACGACAACAAGAACACACACCACCACGCAGAGACACACACACACACATTTATGTTGAGACGCTAACATCTTCACGTATACACGCAAACATTATCATGTCGACAGGCTAACTCTTCATGTGAACGCTCTAAGATCCTTACTTCAACATGCTAACTTTTTCTTGTCATTATGCTAAAATCCTCATGTGAACACGCTAGCATCTTCACGTCGACACGCTAACATCTTCACATCAACGCGCTAACATCCTCAGTGAGTCCGGGTCACAATGAACATCCCAACTCGGCGATGACTCTGTTCGATAGCAGCCAATCAGCTTACGCCGCCTCCCATCGATACAATCTCCACGCCAACCTGTGACTGCGGCACTAATCGCCACCAATCAGTCGCCATTGGTCGTCCGACCTGTGTTGTGTAGCTGTCACACACACACACACACACACACACACACACACACACACACACACACACACACACTGATCTGTGGATGCTAACCCAGACACAGCGATGCAGATCGTGTGACGTGGGGTAAAGGTCGGGGTCCGGCGCTGGTCGCCCACCTTCCACCTGCTTCCAGCTCGTTACGCGTCAGCTTTTATCCGCCTGGCGTTCCCGGGTGACAGCTGACCTTATTGCGGCGCCCTGAAATACGACGTGGGAGCGCTTGATCGAAAGCAAATACCTGGTACGAGCTGTACGGTAATATGTTGAGTTAATTCACAGCTAAATGTCAGGTGAGACGCTCGCCGCCGCTTTTCCTGCGCCGCTGCTCCGAACGGCGTGTTCCTGAATCCGTATCACTGATTTTAATAAGTCTCACTCTGCTTGTTGGGCTCATTTGTCGCTTGTAAAATGTCACTCATTTCTTCAGCATATTGGTGGCGCGCTCCTAAAGTCCTGCGTCGGTGGCGGTAACGAACACGCCAGACAAGTCCAATTTAAATGTCAAGTAAGCACCTGCCGATAGGGCGGGGAACCCACCAGCGCTGCGCC
Source organism: Antennarius striatus (assembly GCF_040054535.1). Taxonomy (NCBI): domain Eukaryota; kingdom Metazoa; phylum Chordata; class Actinopteri; order Lophiiformes; family Antennariidae; genus Antennarius; species Antennarius striatus. The sequence goes on along the minus strand of NC_090787.1, from coordinate 4,401,962 downwards.
AGGCACGCCTCCACGGAGTTATTGATTACACATTTCTGTTCCACTCGTGAAGACGTCTGGTCGCTAGAACATCCCCCCCTCCAAGGTTCTAGCTGTGGAATCTGACCTGTTGCCTTCAGATGGAGTGGGCGGGGCTTGTGTGACTAGCAAACAACGGCCGCACCCGGGAGCGCTCGGATGGCTTCCAGATGAGACGTGTTTGTTTTTATCGTCTTCTGTTGTCAGCAGAATTGCTTCATCTTTGATGGTGAGGATGAGGAGGGGGGGTGGCGGTAGGGGGGGCCTTCCATATCTGGAGTGCGTTAGCGGTAGCGTGCCACTCCAGTCGAGTCCACACAGATGCGTCCCGTTCCTTAGCTGCAGCTAATTCCACGGCTCTCTGGTACCCGGGTGCGTTTGATTCATACGTCCAGAGGAGCCAGAGGGATGCAGGTTGGTGGGTGGGAACGCCCCCCACCCCACATGCAGTCATTTCAGTTCAAGCCATTAATTATTCAGACACATTCTTTGTGTGGATTTAATTATACAATAACTAAAGGTTAACCCCGCTCGGCGCTCAGTGGCATTTAGAAACAGCTTTTTCTGTCGTCTTTATTAAACCACATAATTGAAAAGTGACTTTTCTTTCCAGCTCAAGACCGCTTGACCCCCCAGCACCTCCAGCCGGTGGCGGTGGCGGGTAGGAAGGACAGGAAGTGATGGTGTGTTTGTGACACCTCGCAGTTTCGTGACCTCAACGCGTCCTGATAATTCACAAAATAAACAGAATTACCCAGCGGGTGGAGACAGACAGATTTTATTTACCCCTCCGGTGGAATCTAGGTGTAGCGATCCATAGGGCTTTGAGATTCCGCCTGGATCCCTTCAGATGTGGGGGGTGAAGATGATCACATGACCTCCAGCCCACACCTTCACGCTGAGGCGACCTTTGACCCACATACCATCTCTGCTGCTGACGCCCGCCTCGCCGGGCTCCAAACCCAAAGCAACTGGTTCTCCCTATGGGGCTCATCAGTTGCCCCACAGAGCCCAAACAGCCCCCGTCCTGGCAGACCGGGCATTCGTTCTACATTATCACTGCTCACCCCCCCTCTTGATTTTAGACCGCCGCCCCGCCCCAACGCCCCCTCAAACAGAACCGTCAGAATGTTGCTGGGACTGTCAGACATGTGAGAACCCTACAGCAGGAAGTGTGACGTCAGCAGACAGGAAGTGGAGACTAATCTCCATCTGGCCTGTTGGAGACAGATCAGGAGAACCCGGTTCTGATCCGACACTTTCATCTCGTCTTTAATTGGAGTCGGATCTCATCCTCTGGACACACCGTGTGGTTCTGAACCCTCTGAAGTCTCACTTCCTGTCCGGGTCTAGTCCCACCTGAACCACCAGGGCTTCAAACTGACAACTACCTGCCTCACTCAGAACCAGGGCTTTAAATTTCCCCACTCCCGTTCTGACTTCTCCAGCATCATGGTGGAGTTGAAACACTGACATAAGTGTGTGTGTGTCTGTGTGTGTGTGTGTGTGTGTGTGTGTGTGTGTGTGTGTGTGTGTGTGTGTGTGTGTGTGTGTGTGTGTGTGTGTGTGTGTGTGTGTGTTTGTGTGTCTGTGTCTGTGTGTGTGTGTGTGTGTGTGTGTTTGTGTGTCTGTGTCTGTGTCTGTGTCTGTGTGTGTGTGTGTGTGTGTGTGTGTACAGTACATCGGACCTGCTGATTAGCTTTGCGTCTGTTTCCTCGCAGCGTCCGCGTCGCCATCTCAAGCTAATCAACCAGAGACAATAAACCGTTGGAGAACGTCTGGATGGTGGTTCCCCTAAAGAAAGAACTCCAAAAACAGAAGGAAAGGTTCAAACCCCATGTGGGCGGAGTCAGCACGTAGCGTTTGTATAGCCCTCGCGGCGGCCGGCGTCTCTAAACAGTTTTTAATCAACTCGAGGTTTTGAGGCGCTCAGCCCGGCGCAGGAATTTGTTCTCCTCCATGTTTTCTTGGTTCTACATGAGTTCCGTTGCTATATACCCCATCTGGATGAGGAGGGAAATGTTGGAACACAAACTTCACTCGCCTGGAGGTAGAGACCACATGTTCAAACACTCCTGGAAGGCTAAAGTAAGCTGAGCTAATTGCTACTGATTGAGATGTTAAAGGCAGGGGAGCCTCAAACGCACCCGGCTCGGGCTCGGGTTTCATTCCTGGGCAGAACCAGAACTCCTGACGAGTCCTGGACCACCAGGGGTCTGGAGGACCGGGTTCGCGTCTGGAAGGGACTCGAACACGAATGGCTTGAGCCATGTGGGGCGTACAGGTTTACCTCCGATTAGGTGATCTGGTTTTGAAGGGGGAGGGGGGCTCTGGAGAAATGGCCACAGACACGCGAACCATAGGAGGGGATCTGACGAGGATGAAGAGCATCGGGCAATAAACCAGGGATGTATTTGAACCTTTCCAGGGAGGGAAACGCGTCAGCTCATTGGCTGGAGGTCATAGGTTTAAATCCCACTTCAGCCATCTGTAATTTCAAAGAGTCGTTGAGCAAGACACCGAACAGTTGACTTTCTAAGCCGGCGGGATATTAAAGTGTCCAACAAGACGGAATGTTTTAAAATAGAGGCGTCCAGAAACCCCAAACGGGCCTGGAGGGGGTTCCCGGTAGAACCGGGGCTCGTTTGTTTTCACTTTATTTCCATCCTTTGCTCGCGTAACGACAGGATGGATGAGCGCGGCAGGCGGCGTTCCGTCCTTTGAGTCTCACACCTGTTCAGCGTTAGCATGTTAGCTTTGGCTTTGCAGACATAGTCCGTACAGGAAGCTGCAGACAGGAAGTAATGGCCTCCACCTGAGAAGGAACTCGAGGAGCTCGTGAACTGATAGAAGCTGGTCTTTATGGAGGATAACCCCACCGGATCGGCCCCCGTGACAACCGCACCACCCCACTCTGAGCGGTTTCATTGCTCAGCTACACAAACACGCTCTCCGGCTCTCCGAGCCGTCTTTCACACTGGAGTGCCTTTTTGTGGTTTCTGAAGCTCCGGCTACACACAATTTGCGCTCTGCACCCGCAGGGTGAGGGAACTCTGACAGGCGGTGGAATAACAGCCCTCGCCTCTTTTACTCTTCTTGTCTCTTATCCTCTGTCGGCGGTTACTGTTCATCTGGCCCTCGGAAAGAAATATCCGTGCTGGTGCTTTCTGTGTGCTTTTTCTGTGTTTTTTCTACTTAGTGTGCTGTGTGCGACAGAGAAATTTATTTCCCTGACGGAACCTAAATAAAGTTATACTCTACTCTAAAATTTTATTGGTCCAATCGTTTCTCATCAGAGGCATTTTAATTTAACTACCTGCTAGTGATGCTGCACGTCGTCCTAGCATTCTGTCACAAGCTATGTCCAGTGAAGAAGCTCCTCTGTCTCAGAGCCAGTTTATAATCTGAAGGGCGTCGGTTCCCACCCCCGTCCTGGCGGCTCAGAACCCGTTAAAGCCGTCTGTTCTGGTGGTTTCATCCTTGAAGAATCTGGACGCCCCGTCTCTGAGTTTCCTTTTCTTGGCTTCATTCCTACTTTCTGAAGCAATCGGACATTAGCCGGGACTAGCTTGGCATCCTGGATCCCTTCCCTCTCCTACGGGGTGGTCCAGCTGGTCCAGTTCAGCGATTGATAGATGTTCCTGAACCCTCCTCCTCCTCCCCCTCCTCCTCCTCCTGCTGGGATATGAAGCGTATTCGTCTCAGAGGTAATCCATGTTTCAGCAGCCGGTCCTGACGCTGCTGCCCCTCCGTTGGCGAGCGCGGGATAATCCAAGATGGCCGACAGCCGCGCTGACAGGGTGACGACGGCGCCCTCACACCAACGTGCTAATGGAGTTAGCAGCTCCTCACTTTATCTGACAGCAGCTCATTTAATATCTCCATAAACTGCATTCCCGTTGGCTAAAAATAAATAATATAAATAATAATTCATTCCGGGTGCCGTAAATCTTTAAATGCATGTTTCTTGGATGCGTTCCTATTGGTTAATAATGGCGATGGAGTCATTCTGATGGCGTGCTGGTGGGGATAAGTCGTCCACCGGTGATGAAGTATGGCAGTGACGTCCTACATGCGTGAGGTAATGGCCTTCTCGTATTTATGGGATGTGGAGAATAATTTTGGGCGAGCAGCATCGCTTCTTTAGGATCATGCCGTCGTCCATCACGCCGGAGCGGAGGGTTCACGGCGGAGGAGGTGCCGCAGAACAAACAGATTCCAGCAGGAGAACGGAGGGAGGGAACCTGCTAGCTGTAAATTCTAGCGTGCTAGCATGTTAGCATGGGCAGCGACATGAAAAGCAATGCTAACAACTTTTTTGAAGTTCGCACAAACTGCAATCAGAAGAGTTGTTCTCGCCTCCGGACTGAAGGAACAGTGGGCGGAGCTTGTCGATAACCCACCTCTTATCTAATTGGTTCTTCTCGGCCTCCTCTAGCGCCACATGTATTAAAATTACAATTCTCTGTTAGCTTGGAGGCTACAGTGAAGGTTACAGCAGTTTCTTTTTATAGATTTTTATGGAGTCGTTGCAGCTAAACTTTGATAGCGTAGCTCCAGGCTCATTTTCTTTCCTTTCCTTTATTTCCTTTCCATTTAGAGCCTGTCATAAAAGAGGAGCTGAAGTTGGTTTATGTGACGATGAAACGTTCTCTATTAGATGACTTGGAGCTACTGAAATCTAAATTATTTCTCAGGCTGCTCGTGTTGTTGCTGCAGGTTAACTCTTCCTTCGTTAGTAATTGATGGTTGCCCAGGGTTTCCCAGCGCCTCCGTTCCTTTATCTACTCCCAGCATGCTGATGGAACATGTTGTGTTCTCACAGTATTTGTGGATCCACCGTTAGAACACTCAGTTTTCTAAACTATCAGCAGAAAACAGGCAGAATAATGAGTCCAAGCATCCCTAAAGGGTTGGAGAAGATTTTGTTCAGTGTCTCCTCCAGTGTGGTGTTGATGCTAGTCGCTGATCTTGTCTGGTGGCGGCTTGTGCACCTTATTTTGACAAGGTGCGTGCTAAGGCTTCTAGCCTAGATGCTACAGTGACCACATTTAGCTTTTCAGAAGGTGTGATTGGGATCCTGGTGTTTTTGGATCGTCTTTTAAACCTGATCCTGATGGATCCCTGGACGAGAGGCAAAGCATCGTCTAGCCTTTCTTGCTAGTCCGGTTGACTTGGTTCAACGCCGCGACCTGGAGCGACTTCTTCTAGAACGCTGCAGAAAGTTTCCATCAGCGTTCGGTTGATAGACGGCGACCAACTTGTCTTTTCAATTCTGTTGTACGGACAGATGTGCCTGCGTTCACACGATGAGTTGGCGGTTATAAATAGTGTCAAACAGAAACGGAGCGCAGGACTCACATCTGCTTTATTTGAGCTCTATTTCCAGCCAGCGCCCAGCATCTGCTTCATGTAACTTTATTATTGTTGACACGGGTTCACGTTCAGGCGGATGTTGTTGGCGTGTTCTCCACACCCAGCAGGCTGCAGTCACCAGAGGAGCAGATTAGAAGATGGAGAATATGAGAAAACAAGAAGGCGGAGGACAAAGAAAATAGCATTATGCTAATCCGGTATGATAGGGGATAGAAACCCTGTTGATTGTATTTACTTTACCTTGGTGGAGCAAACAGAGGGGGACCGCACAGGAACACGTGAAACTAATAACGTGTCTTATTACACGCAGGTGGAATATATTAAAAAAGTCTCTACCTCCATCCAACTTATGATTTCTTATTCATCAGGAAAATAGATCTGATAACAAAAGCCATGTCTGTTTGTGTCCATTTTTTTTGTTGTTTTCTTTTTTATTTTAAGCAGATTTAACAAAAGCTGCTAGAGGAAAATACTGGAAGGATGAAACGGGAATCCTTTAATATTGAGGCAAAAAAGGGAAGGAAAACCTTTTATTACACTTCAGTCACATTTTCCTGAAGTATGCTAAAACTACTCAACTGTCTGCTCTCACTTTATGTCAATACAAAATCTCTCACTGATCCAGCCTTTATTTAAAGGCTAGGCTGGGCTACAGTGTCTGTCCATAATGCTCAGGAGTCTACATGTACATTCAGCTAGTGAACAGATTACCTTCTCTAATGCATGAACGTTTCTGCTCCTCTCTAAATGTATGAGGTTCGTCTGCTGTGTCTTGTGCCTAAATGGCACAGACAATGAAAATGCAATTTCTGCTGCTGGGGAATGGTGATAGATGATGTCATTAATATTTTCCTCATGCAGTAATATTTTTACCAGTCAGCTGGTCACCAGAATGTCTGTCCGACTGACCCAGCCTGGTCCTCAGACTGAAGTGTACCTGTGCCTCAGAAGAGCAACGTGCCAGGCTCAGGTGCAAGGCGATATTAGTTTGGTTTAAAAAAAACTACTAAATACACACACTTTACATGTTGTTTGTGAGTGTGTGCTGATAAACTAACTAATGGGAGTTGGCCCCACCCCAGGTGGACTGGTGGGGTGGACTCTGTGCAGCGCCACGTGACTTAGATCACTGAGGTAGTGGAACTGGAGGGCATCTGTGTTGTGGTGGGGCCAGGGCAGATTTATTACAACTAATTATATACAGGATGACTTCAAGAACACACAGACACACACACACACACACACACACACACAGACACACACACACACACACACACACACACACACACACACAGCGTGAACGAACTCTAGAAGCATTTTTCTTTAATACAGTTATGGAAAAAAATTCCTCAGAATTTCAAAATCTCCGCTAGAAAGATGCTCCATCCCAGGATCTAATGTGCTTCAGCCTATTTCCAGCCTCAACACACACACACACACACACACACACACACACACACACACACACACACACACACACACACACACACACACACACACACACACACACACACACTCCCCAGACAATAGTTCCTTCAGGATTAGACATGTGTGGCCGTAGGTGCTGTTGAACACAAATAAGTACCTGCAGAAGCTTTGCATACATTTTCTTCAGCTAAATGGGAAACAGGATTCTGTTAGCTTGCTCAAGCGCTAACAGTTTCTTCTTGTGTCATGAGCTGAAAATTGCTGCCAGATATGTAAATATGCACGTCAGAACGTTCTAGTTTGGAAAAGGGAAAAGTGCTGCGACTCGTGACGGTAAACGCGCAGGTCAGAACGCCGTTTTGTCGACGTGACAGGACGCCGTTTGCAGGATGTTGTAACGTGTTTGAAGGAGTTCTAGAAGAAGTTCTGGACCAACTTGTTCTCGTTAGCTTCTGTCCCACAGCCAATGCTAAAAGCTTAAGGTGACAAAACGTGGCATAAAATACATATAGTAGCAATTAGCGGCTAACTCAACAACGATGCAGCATGCGGAGCTCCTTACCACGTGTGTTTGCTAGCACAACAACATGCTACGCTACTGTTGTGTTTACAGTAAATAAAGACCGACTTATCCGATTGGATCTCTTCATCTGACCCCAGCGCTCGGATCCTGGCTCCACAAGGAGAACCAGATGCCTTTTCAGAGTCAGATTAAAAGTTAAGGTGACAGCAGCACATTAGTGCCGTCCTCTGCTGTTAGCCTTTCTGCAGCATGAGCGTCTCGAGAAGGGGGCGGGGGTTGCCACCGCGGCAGCGGCTGTCCTGGCAGGCATGTGGGACGCCCCAGTCCTGTTGCCGTCTTCGTGGATCAGCCCTCGTCACCTGATCAAAGGCTGTTGACTCCCACCACATGGGGGGCTGATTGCTTCCATGCACTCGCTGACACCACGCCACTCGGCTGAAGACACCCTAATTAAAAGCGAGAGGATGGGGCGAGAACCAAAGCTGCCCCATCTGCCTTTGTTCCCTCTTCTTTTCTTCTCTCAAGGATTGAAAATCTTCCCTTGAACCTGGCAAAGCCATCAGCACCATGTCAACGTCTTGGCATTCCGCGTTTAATGGATACGTGCTCTCGTATCGCTGAGTTGTGCTAATGGTCTGAGCGAGAGCACAAAGTCCTGAGGCGAGGCCACAACTCTCCCAGGAGGGCTGGAGTTTATCAAGTTTCTCTTTAAAATTCCAATAAGAAGCGGGGTTCTCTCGACCGGTTACCCCAGCCTGAGCCGGTACAGGTAACCAGACTCTTTGTTGGTCGCTAAGCAGGCAGAATCAATATCATATCAGAGCCCAGAGGAACACCTGACAGTTCAATTTCTCAGCAAGCCCTGCAATCAATACCTTTGGAATAGTTTTGGACTTTCCCAAAGGCTCTCCGCTGCAGTTAATCTATGGTGTCATTAGCCCGGGTCACCGCATGCACGCTCATTACACTGTGTAACAATAAATGTTCATAAAGGACGATACGCTCAGGCCGCGCCCGCTCCGCTGCAGCTTCTAATTGAAGTAAATTCATCCACGAGGGCGACGCGGCGCCCCATCGACTGGTTCGCCGACGCTCCTCTTGTCCGATAGAATACGAGAAGAAAGCATGTCAGGCTGGAAAGCACAGGAAATTGGACAAGGTTTTATCAAGCATAAAATGTGTTGAAGTGGTCAGTTGTTGCCAGCGAGCTTGAAGGGTGTGGGGTAGGGAGCTGGTTTACCCTTGAAACGGGAGTTGTTGTTTGCCGCCCGTCTGACATAAAGACGGAAGTCTTCAACACATCCTGATCTCCAGAAGAGTGTCTTTTTTATTTTAAAGGCTTGAACAAACCTTGTGTTACTGCAAAGCTCCAACCGTTAGCACAAACAGATGCTAAGTAAATGCTAACATCAGTGTCTACTGTGTACCTGGTCAAGTTTGTGCACCTTAGATGTTGTTAGTACGCAGGTTAAAGGTGAAGGACACCTTTGGAATTCTTCCACACCATTCAAATACTCCAGAAATGCGGACTTAAAAGCCTTTTGTGGAGTCTGAATAGTCCTTTTGGGGGGGGGGGGTGTAGTGGGACACTGTTAGCTAAGCACCGACCATCAGTTATTAGCGAAGCGAGAGCTGAGCTGCAGCAATAACACAGCCGATCACATGAGTCACGGGGGAGAAATAATTAAAGCCGTTTTGATTCTGGTGGCTTGACCTAATCTGTTGGAGGCGACTTTAACAGGCCGCATAAATCAACATCGGTTCCTCTTTAATGTCCCGGACTCTAAATGGAAAAGAAAGAAAGGGAAGAGGGAAGAAGAAAAGGCCTTCCTCTATTTATCGAAGCTTAGCTGGAATGGCCTGTCAAAATATACCGCGGAAACCCAGTGGAAAAATGACACAAGCGGCCCTGGCTTTGAGTGGCACAGTGGTTTTGGCAAGAACCCACTAAAAACTGGAATCTATTTTCCCCCCCTCTGCATGTTTTTTGGCGGGGATGGGGGGCGAGAGGCAGGACAGGAAATGGCAAACTAGAAGAGTAATGGCTGATATTTTTTGGGTGCGTTCAGCTGTAAGTTCGCGGCTCATAAGTGGAGTGAATGTTTACGCCAGGGAACGTTGCCGTTGGATGGGGTCGTCTTTGGCGGGTGGTGCAGCAGGTATGTGGTGTGTTGGTGTGATGACATCACTCCGTGAGACCAAACAAAAACATTTTCAGGCCACTAAACGGAATAACGGCGCAGCGGCAGCGTGTTTGGGAGCCGCGGCGCTGGTGGATATCTGACACGGGCTATTTTCAAGACAAAAATGTAGACGTTTGGCATCGTTTGTGGGGTTCTGGCCCCGGACTGGATATTCACACTCCTGACTTCCAGTCCTCTGCTTATATCCCAGCTGTGCAAGGTCCAAAATTGTCCATTTTCATCCAAACACTTCATTCATTTTGAGGGAAAACAATAGTTCCTGTTGTTTAGGACGACAGCGCCTGGAACCGAATCAGAGATGCAATTTATTGGAAGGTTCAGGAAACGCTGGGACTGAGTTCCAGCCCTTCATGAAGCCGGGCCTCCTCCGTTTCTAATACTTCTAATAAGTGCTGCTTATGATTTATGACATCATGTCGCTCCATTAAAACTTCAGAAATTCTGTAACTGGAATGTTTGAGTGAGTCGTCAGCTGAAAAGAACTCCAGTGTTTTATTGGAGCGCTAACGGCTGAAATGTGTGGGATTCATTACAACGGGGGATCCTGATTGGCTGAAAGAATTCTGAGGCGGTTCTGGGAATACTTTTATAATGGTTGAGTAAATGGTTGAAGGTCCCCCCAATCTGCGTACGCCAGCCAATGGTTTGTTTATTTATTTGTTTGAAACAGATTTAGCTCCTTTTGGTTTTGGTTTTAATTCTTGTTTGCATTTTGATCGAGTGTTAAAGACGCGTTAATTGCGTTACCATCTTATCAGCAAGCTAAGGCTAAGGCTAATGTGTTTAATGTGTTCAGTTAGCTAATCGCCACTTATGGCTAGATACACATTTGAAATGGTTTGAGTGGTGCATTTGACTTGAACCTTGACGTGTCAAAATAAACATAATAATAGTAATACTACTACTACTAGTACTAATATTAATAATAATAATAATAATAATAACTATAATAATAATAATGATAATAAATTGTTAAAAAATTTATTTTAGGCCTCACGCCGTAAGCCAGCTGGGATACGCTCCAACTCCCTGTGACCCTTGACAGTGGATAAAGCAGTAACAGAAGATGGTTGCACGGATGGATAGTTAGTAATGATTCATAATAAGAATAATGATAATTTAATAATAATAATTACTAATAACAATAATTATAACAATAATAATGAATTTGTACCAACAATTAGTAGTTATTAATAATAAGGTTAACGGTAGTTTAATAATAAAAATTTAATTAAACAATTAAAAAGTACTGATATTATTAATAATTACTATTAATAAGGATCACAATAATTTCATTATAATAATTGTTAATATCAATTATGATAGCAACAAGAATAATAATAATATTATTACAATAATAGGGATGATGGTAGTTTGATAATAATAATAAAAATACAATAATGATGAAGATGATGATTATAATAAAATGATAAAAACATAACTGATGGTAATAGTAACAACAATAATGATAAAATTAAAATTATAATATTATTAGCAATAATATTATTATTATTAATAATAATAATAATTCAAGAAAACATTTTTAGGAACCCGTCCTGTTCACAGCGTTAGAACCAGCCCAGCTGCTCGTCAGTAAATAAACGCTGGAACAATAGGAGCGTCCATCCAGCTGGACGTTTCCTGCCATTCTGTAGTTTGTAATTAAGAGCCTGACTATCATCTTCTCATCATAACGTCGGTATGTGGGCAATAGAACCAGCGGGACAAGCTAACGTCTGGAGGCGATTATAGCCTTCAGGCTACACTTCAGGTATCCATTACACACGTCTGTTGGTTTAATGAAATTTTGACTTTTCTAACAATTGCCTTATTAAATAAATAAAACATTCTAGCAGCGGTTCCAGAGACATTCCTCCACGGATCGGATTCGTCTGAGCAGAAAGTTTTAATGGCGTTTACACAGTCGCGTAAAGTAAATACGTCTAATTCTTCCAATTAAGAATTCATATCGAATCCTTTCTTCTGCTGCTGTAAAGTGAATTCTCTGGCTACCTATGAATAGACACTGGGCCAGACAGACCATAACCACAGCTTTACAGGAAGGCTGTCGGCGTGGAAACACGAGTCCGGAGGAGGAGATGAACGCTACATAAATAAACCGCCAGAACTAATAATTAACTAGAAATAACAAACAGCAGCAACATGTGACAGGAGGAATCCGTGGCCTCCGCTCCACAGCAGGAAAACTGATATAATCTGAGTTAATGTCCTCAAATTATGACAATATTTATTCTGAGATGTTTCAACGCAATCACACGTTCATGGGTCAAACTAAACCGCTTCCCTTCCATCACTTTAGCTTCAAAGTCAAAGTCCGGGTTAACAAACGGACGTGTGAGGTTAGCATCGTGTTCACAACCGGATTAAAAGTTTAGCAGGTGGCTGCTGTTTTAATAACGGGACGATTCGGCGTTGGGTTCCAGTGGTAGCAGCTAACCAGGAGGTTCCAGATGTGTGTGTGTGTGTGTGTGTTTCCGGGTGTCCTCCCAGTTGAACGTTCCCAGAAAACCCTCCAAAGGGAGGCGCCCAGGAGGAATCCAGATCCAGAATCCCTACCAGCTCAGATGCTGATTTATAAACTGGATTTATTGCTCATGACTTCAAGCTAATATTGTTTGCAGTTGTGCTTGCTAGCCACCACTGGTTTTGGCGGTTGGATGTTTCTGGTGTTTTAAAGTCGAATATTGGACAAGGTCTCCGGGAACGTTTTAAGATAAAGTCATTCACGATTTATTTACCCTGGAACTTTTGTTATTCCTGATTTGTAATTGTTAAAAATGAGTTTGTTTCCCACTTTATGTGGAAAGAGTGAGGCAGGGATGTTTTTAGAGGGATGGGATCCTTCCTTCCTGGGATGAGAGGACTTAATATTTACATCAGAATTCCCTCTGCTGCTGTTGGGCTTCATTGTCCGGGATAGCGATCCGCCACCGGGGGATAGAGATCCAGGAAGTGACTCCAGTGTTTACTGGGAGTACAGATGGAGCCATTAACTTCATCCCACTGGAAACTTTATCCAGTTAATCATTGTCTGTTCTTTATTTTTTAAAGTAAAAGATAAAATAACTACATAATAAAAAGGGTCAGGAACTTTTTCCGCCTTAAAATTCGCTTTGGCCTCTTGGAATTCAGTTGACCTCTTTCCTCCAAACAGTAAATATCCAATCAGGAAGCGTCGGGGTGACGGATGATCGATAACCCCGGACCTCCGTCTCCGCCCCGGACTGCTGCATGGAACCGGAGCGTATTCCCGGGGAACCTACTCCGATTACAGCTCCAGCATGAGCGATGACTCCTGGGGAAATTACCTGGAGATAAATCCTGTTATGAATGATCCGACCGGTGGTGTTACGTTTTCTGTTGTAGTTCTAATCCTCCATTTTAATCCAGCGGCTCCGTTTGCTGCCGTCTGACAAACCGCCTGCAGCGTCCCACGGGAATCACGCCACGAACGCCGACGTAAGAAGCTTTGCAGCGTGTGCCAATGGAAAACGACAACAGCAGAATTTACTACCGTTAAAAATCCCTCGTGACCACACAAACCCACTAATCGAGGCCCGACGAACACGCCCAGATGGGCGTCCTATAGGTCGCATTGACAATCTTCTAGGAACAAGAAGGTCGTAAACATGGATGCTGTACGGAAATGTAACAGGATGTGTATCGTTAAAGCTCAACTCAGGATTTCCGTCTTGAGCCTGAAACATTTTTATTTCCCACCAGGAAACCGAGTCCAGGTTTCGCTAGAGAACCGATGTAGGAGATGTTTTTAAGTGGATGAACTGAGATGGTTCCTCTTCGACTCACACAAACAAGGAGAACCCTTTCCATCTCTGGTACCGGATCAGTATCAGTGGGTTCTGCCGCATCAGGGTTCATGAGCCGGGACAAGACCAGCCACCGCAAGAACTGAAGAAGCCACTTGGATGAGAGGAGAAACGTCTTCAAGAAACTTCCTTAAAGTCCAGTGGATTGTTTCAAACAGCTTTGGACCGACATGGTGAACGTAAAGCGTCTGTCCTTCCTCTTCAAAACCGTCCTTAGTGTAAAATGTATTCTCAAGCTGACGTCCCACCTGTTGGTGGAGTAAAACCTTTATATCAACAGTGGGAAACCCTTAATGCCCTTAAATCAGCGTGACCTCAGCCCGGTCCGACTTCGCTCTCACGGCTTACAGAACCGATGGAGCCGGCGACGGATCAGCAGGGCAGAAACGCCAAAAATCCCCCAGCGTTCACCCTGATTCCGTCCTGCATTAGCAGCGGCTGAAAGGCTGTAATTACACGGTGTGTCATGGGATCAAATCCACACGCATGTCCACCGCGCTCCACCGCCAGAGGATGAGGAGCAGCGACCGGGGCTTCCTCACCGGCGACATCTGTCACCGCCGGACGTGTGGCGCTGAGCTCAGCTCCCCTGTGTTCCCAGCGTTTCATTGGACGGTCAGGTTGAGGGGCGTGGGGTCATGTTGGGGGCGTGGCCCTCTTTAATGAACCAACAGATCATGCCCCACGGGGGCCCCGGAGAGACGTGGCACAAATTGCTTGTCCTCTGACTGGGATTTGTGGTAATTACTGCTGGCCTTAAAGATCAATGGAATAACAGGCAACACATCGAGGCCGCGCCGTGTCACACGCTAGCTAGATAGCAACACTCATGAGGTCACAGTCCAGACTGACTTCAGCCCCCCCCCATCGCCTTGTCAGATGGTTTCAGTTCCAAGAATAGTTCTGTGACACCCGGCTGGTCTCGGGTCAGGAAATCCTCAAGCGCTGGTCACTAACAGATTTAGCAACCAGCGCTCGGATTTGGCTCGTTGGATCCTGTGAGTCTGAAGACGGATTTGTGGTTGGGGAGGAAACTCCAGACTTGTCGGCGATCTGCTTCTTCAAACGTGTAAAAAGAGTCAAAAGCATGTTTTTGTTCAAGCTGGAGGTGCGTTAGATCCAGGATGCTCCATCAGGTCTGTGTTAGCGACCGCTGGTACCGGCGCTCCTCGTTAGCCCCCCCGCGGCGTCAGATGGAGCTTTATGCAGAGCAGTGTTAGCTAATAAAAAATGGTGATACTGTGAAAATAAGCAGCAGAAAAAATGTTCCCGTTGTGCATAAATACATGGAAACCTTCGTCTGGAAATATATGAAAATGATGTCACCCTAATGGCCTCGCTGCAGCATCAATACGAGCGCCTCCCCGGTGAGTAATGGGATATTCATGCCCTGCAGCCTCCGTGAGCACCGCCGTGCACGTCCAATGAATACCGCGTCTCACCACCTTCCTGTCCTCTTAAATCTCCAATGAGGTTTTTATTTTTTTTCTGCCTCCCGGTTCCTGCATAAAGAAAATTATGTCACCCCGTGTTGCTGCTGTCAGGGAGCAGAGCATCGCTCCCCTCACCTCAGCGGAGGGGGACGCACCCCCTGATTAATGACTGAGGCTTTGCTCTCATGGGTTTTTAATTAAAGAACTCAGACAGATGCGTAGACACCCCCACACACACACATACACACACACACACACACACACACACACACACACACACACACACACACACACACACACACACACACAGCCCACGGCAACACACAAGGCCAAGAAGAATGGGGTTTAATTGAGAGGGTGTAATTTATGGAGGAAATCCAAATGGAGCGCTCCTTCATGGCGCGACAACGGCGGGCGGTGACCCTGTTCTGGTCCCAGTCGACTCCTCCCACTAACCCAACGCGTTGGGTTAGTTAATTACAAGAGCATCTCTTCACGTGTGGATCACAAACGGGGGCTGTGGGGGTTAACACTTTTTGTAAAGCAGCCTGCTCCAACCTGATGCTGCAGGAATAACAAATCCGAAGAAGAGTGGGCTGTCTGTCTGTTAGAACATCTCTGTTAGCAGCGGTTAGCAGCTAACTCAAAAACACGGCCGGCAGAACAGGAAACTCCTCGTCGTCCAATCAGAGGACGGCGTCAGAAGGAGTCTTTGTCAGATGTCGCTGGAGCCGGTTGGTGGAGCCGTCGCTGACGGGTGGTGAAGTTTCCTGACACCTGTCAGATTGAAGTCGCCCCCCTCCTTCCCCAGCAGATGTCATGCAGATGTCTGGAGGACTTGATTGGCTCCCGTCAGTCCCGGTCCGTCTGTTGCCTTGACGACGCTCCACCTTTGAGTTAACCAGCATCTGTCGGTGATCTTAGAGGTGAAACAATGTTTTCTTAGTGACAAGTGAAGAACTTCCGAAGGCTCTACCGGTGCTGCTGGTATCCCAGCATCCTCAGCTCACACCTGCTGCAGGTCTGAACTCCCTGCCCGGTTGGGTAATGGCGGATCTAAAACCAAGGCACCCCCGAGTTGCGAGCGTGTGTCAGACTGGCCGCTCGGTGGAATCAGGAAGCTGATTGGATTGTGTGGAGGCACAGCTTGTATCAATTTCCTGAGTTAATGGGAAATTTCCCCACTTCCTGCATCGCTGCGTTTCCCTGGCAGACGCCAGAGGATGGCACAACGGCTGAGAAAAACAACAGCAACCGAGTCCGGGGTGGCGTCCGCCGGCCAAAAGGCCCGTTTGTAAGCGTGACCAGACAAACTCCGTCCTCCTGATGCGGCGCCAGCAGCTGTGATACCCGAATCAAACGCTCACAGAAACAAACGTCGGCCTGACTTCTGGCGGGTTCCAGACTGTCATCTGCCGTCTCTCAGAGGGATGTTGTGTCGCATCCCGATCTCAACCACAACAGTAGCCATGGACCGGGTCAGTCCTGAACAAACTAATTATCCTGTAATGAAGACACGTCCAGTTTTATTCTTTCCTTTAGACCACAGAAGGACTTTATTCTGTGTTTTCCTCCCAGCTTGCCTCGCTTTGACCTTTGCAGGTCTTTTTAAAGCGTGGCTAGCGAACGGGCACGTCGTCGGACTCGTATTATCGGATGAGGCGGCTGACAAATGTGGCAGTGTTCACGCGTGAGCCTCTATTAATCTCCCAAACGATGCACGGCCTAATGGGAAGAGGACTTAAGAGAGGACACCACCGCTTCCTGCTCTTCCTCCAGGACACGGCACAGACTAATGTCCTATTGCAATCAGATTACTCCTTTCTGCCTCTGACTATTTCCTGACAGCAAGCGCCACATCTCGTCTTCAATTTATTTCACCGGCCGCTGTTAATTCCCACGTGTGGTTATCCATCTTTTTTTTTTTTCTCGCTTTAGTTTAGCAGAATTTAATCTCTTCCATTTTTTACAAATCACTTCCTTCGGTCTGTACTCAGATTACCCTGAGAAATTGTTCTTGAAAGATTAAGCAAAGCAGTTCATGCACCGCATTCCCATTGGACCGCAAGGTCATCCAGTCTGGGGGGGCCAGGGGGTGGGTCGGCGTCTGTCGGCGAATCTGTTACCCATGTTTTTTTGTCTTTGTTGAGATGCTGAGCTGGTCTCAAAGTGACCCAGGACAGATCAGCCAATCAGACCACATTCAGAGGTGGTCACGCCCCCAGTATGAAGTCTTTTGGTTCTTCTAAATCACGTGTGTCAAATTCAAGGCCTGGGGGCCAAATATGGCCCTCCACATCATTTTATGTGGCCTTTGAGAGCACAAAAGGTCAGAGTGTCTAAAAATAAATATAAATATATATTTTAACTGTGCAACTATAATATTTGTGACTTAGATTACATTTAGTTACCTTTATAAATTGCAAATAATCTAAATCTTAATCTAATCTAAATGTTTAACCGTCATTTCCCTATATGTCCTTGTCCTAGCAGTCGTCATGGAGACAAGTTTCAAAGCCAGATGTGGTTTTCTGGGGGAGAATTCTTCTACATGTTTCTTGAAGGTTCTCTGTCTACTCGTTGTTCACCGTCCAAACATATCGATAAAAGCACGACGATCCCTTTCAGAACATATTCCTCAGACGTGAACCCGACATTCTGAGAATTCCACTTGTGAACGACCAGTTGAGGATTTGTGACTGGTTCTTCTTGTAGCTCTTGTCCTTCTTGTCAGTCCTGCTTTCTTCAGGCTGATGCAAAGCGAAGCAAGAACAATCCCAGACTGTGATTTTTAAATTGCCCGTCGCTGCTCCGGCTTGCAGCTCCCTGACACGTCTAATGATGCCCGGCGCCCTCCTCCGACCTCAGCGCTCCGGCTTGTCGCTACATCAGCAGCACCTGTGATTTCATCATCCTCAGAGGAAGAGGATGAAGGCTGGAACGACGCCCAGAGGACCAGGAGAGGGGAAGGGTGCCGCCCATCCATACGACTCAGGGAGGGAAATGCAATAACGCCACTTCAGCAGAACACACACACTCCTGACTTGGTGTCTAATGGGGACTTCGGATACCAAACCTTCTCTTTGGAGGAAGATGAACGGATCCAACCTCCTCCAACAGAAACCCAGCGTGTGTTTTCATCTCCGGAGTACATTTGTCTTCACAATGGCTAAATTGACTACTTTGAATGTTGGGGTGGAGGGCTGGACTGTGACAATCTCCCGACACGCTGCTTCAGAGGAAGCGCTGCACAGAAACGGCCACAAAGACTTCCTGAACCTCCCGTCTCGGCCTTGATATCCTGAATGGCCCCAGGGACGCCGGCGCGATGACAGCGTGTCCCCTTCATTTAAAGTTAGCTTTGACCTCGCGAGGAAAGTATCTCTGCTGCTTGTTGCTGCGATCGTTCATCGGGTTGCGACCGGACTCTGAGGAAGAAACTGAAACTTCAGTGGTGCTTCATAAGTTTGTCTCCGGGTCTGATTGGAGAGGACTTTGCAAGGCGATTAATAATCATTGAACCAATTAAAATCAGTTCCTGTTTGTCGTAGGATGGCCCATCATCCTTTTCTCTGCTTTAGAAGTGAATTCCGGCTGGTAGTGAAGTTTTGCAGAAACTCAGCACAATGATTCGGGTAATGCGTGAATATAAAACGGGAATAGAATACCAACAGCTCGACATTTTCTCTCTGCTCTGCAGCAAAACTTCAAACAGATTCTGAATTCTTTCCAGACGCTCGGGTCTGCTATTGACCCAATTCAAACGCTATCCCAGAGCGTCGGGCAACGACCACACCAATGCAGCATGAAACCCGGTTTCCGTGTGACCGTCCTCCCAGCAGGTGTCAGCTGTCCATCGTCTGAAAGTGTCGACCGCAACGCCGACGTAATAAAACCCACACAGACAGAAACAGCAGAGGATGTCAATGGAAATCCCGCGGAATCGTATTTATTTCCCTTCATCAGGCCATCCTCGGCAGGGCGGCGGGAGTATCTGATTTCATTTTGGAAAGGTTAGCACCGTCCAGATGTTGTCTCGACCGTCTCGGATAAACAATCTGTCCCGGGATTGATTTGGAAAAGTTCCTCGCTGACAGAAGATGCAGGTTGTTGTTTTCTGGTCAAATTGCATTTGCCACCAGGATGTCAGCGGTGAGAGATGAGGCGGGGCGACCTCAGGCGATGATTAGAAAACATCACCGCGTCGCAGCTGCGGGACGCTAACTGTTTATGACATCTGCTGATTCGTTCCGTCAACGTGGTGCTCAACCTTCTCCGGTATCGTCTCATAACAAGGTGTCGTCCGCGTAGAAAAAATCTGCTTTGCCATTCCGCCGTCCGCTGCTCCTCAACTTCAGCTTTGATCAGGTGTCCGGGAGGCTGATGGGAGCAAAAGTGCTGCAACCGGAGCCGCTACCCGTCCAGACGCCGGCATCCCTGTCAGACAGTGAAATGATTTGTTATGCGAGCCATTATTCATATCTGACAACATGCAGAGTGGCTACTTTGGTATTAATGGCGCCTCAGGGTTGGGAAGCCCTTATTGATGCTGACAGCCACGCCTTCTGCGAGGCATGCTAATCAGGACGGCCCGCGACGGCGCTGATGACATCGGAATGGAACTCGTGTCATTTCCTGTCTGGGATGCGAAAACAAAAATGATGGAACACCTTTGGGTCAGCTAGCTGTTAGCATCCGAGCATATTTCGACGCTTGGAATAGCTAAAGTCTGCCCCTAGTGGCCGGATGACACCTATTCCAGACGGTGATGGAGGTGTTAGCGATATCGTTGGAGACGGCCCGGCGGCAGCGTCGCTTTGTAGTCTTATAATCTCCCCCCGTCTCACCCCGGGGTGAGAACCAGAGAGAAAAATCACCCTCCATCCTCTCCCGCGGCCCAACCAAGGTCGGTCAGAGCGGTCTGCAGAGGTTTAAACAAATTAATCCGCTAGCGGTGGGGTGGGGGCTCCATCCATCGGAGCTGTAACGCGATAAGGTGAGCGGGGGGGACCGGCGGGCGCTCCTACATTTCACCTGACAGCAAGCCGCTTCTTATTACACCCACACTCCACCGGGCTGTAAGGTGACGACTCCACCGCGACAGGAAATGGGAAATGGTTTATTCTTCCCGTATCGGAATCGCTCCAAAGTAAGCAGCTTTCCCATAAATCCCTGCGGCGGATGTGGAGCGAGGGTCGATATACCTCCGGATTCGCCGCCCGGACCGGGGCTTTACACGCAGACGGCGAGCAGCTGCTTTGTACGGTTTGTATCGGAGCGCGATCCGACAGGGCGAGGGAGTGAACGGATCACATGACCTTCCTGGATTTACCTGCCACACCTGCGTGAAGACATCTGGCGCGTTTCCTTCCGTTTCCTTTTCCATCCGCCACCGCTGCCGATCAGCTGGAGAGGAAACAGGACGGTTGTCACGGCGCCGTTGATGGATGGCGGGCAGCTTGAGGGAGTGTCACTCACGTCTGCTGAGTCGGCTACAATTCCTCAGAGGTTCATCATTCTTTGTGTGTGTGTTGTTTTGTTGTTTTGCTGGTGCAGCGTTTGAGAATGAGCGATGGAGGTGGGGGCACGTGTGCGTTGTTGTTTTTTTGTGTCTGCGTGAAGGCGTGAAGCGAGCGTCGCCGTTGGGCGCAGCAGATGGAACGATTCATCTTGGCGGGTTTGAAGTGACAGAAAGCAGAGCTAATGAGGGAGAGATGATCTGCAGGAACAAATTGAGTCAAAGGGAGGAAGCGGCGGCGACACGACAGCAGAATCATCTGGCGTTCATTCACCGTTAGCGCTGCCGCTGCTACACACTTAGAGGAGCAACTCGGTCCCACCCAGCAGGAAGCTACAGGAAGCTCCTCAGGTGATCTCCAAATGCAACATCAAGAAGACAGCTGATTGGTTGTGGAGTCAGACGGGATCCAGGATGCTCCGAAACCACCTGTTTCCACAAACTAGCTCCATCTTTAGCCGCCAGCTTTCTCTCTTATTGGACCAGAACCAAACTTAACCTTCACACCTGGATCCCACCTCCAGGTGTGAAGATGATGCAGGTGATCCAGGTGAAGAGAGGAAGGGTTTGTGCTCTACGCTTCACAGCCGCATCGGAGCGCCGCGGGTAGTTCAGGGTGTAAACGGGTAACGCTTGTCATGCAAACGTCACAAGTGGCAAATTGAAAGTTAAATATTGTTGGTCAGAATCCAGATGAACACAATTCATTTGAGAAAGTTTAGGTGTTGTTATCAATGTTCAGTCAAGTAAGTTGGATGGAAAATGTTTGCATTTTACTGGTTTTTCTACAATTTAAAAAAAATGGAAGAGCAGCTCATGGAAGAGCTGCTAATGGAAGAGCAGCTAATGGAAGAGCAGCTAATGGAAGAGCAGCTAATGGAAGAGCAGCTAATGGTAGAACAGCTAATGGAAGAGCAGCTAATGGAAGAGCAGCTAATGGAAGAGCTGCTAATGGAAGAGCAGCTAATGGAAGAGCTGCTAATGGAAGAGCAGCTAATGGAAGAGCTGCTAATGGAAGAGCAGCTAATGGAAGAGCTGCTAATGGAAGAGCAGCTAATGGAAGAGCTTCTCATTGCCTCTGTTGCATCTCCACCTTTTCACCTGAGGACGGAGGAGCTGCCTCTCTGTGGGGGTCCACTGATCCATGATGAACCCACGCCATCCTCTTACACGTAAAGAGCGAGGCGTGTGCTACAGAACACACGTGTCGCTTGGCGGACGGCGGTTTCTCCCATGTGTGAGTCATCTGGACGCGCGCTGCATTTACAGACGAACATTTCCTCCACTATCTCTTCCATTATTTTGCTCTTCGTCTCCTCATCAGGTAGCTGTTAGCCACGGTTGCCATGGGAAACAGAACAGTGAGGTTCTGTTTGCTGAGATGAAGGATGAGTGGAGGGCGGTGTGTGTGTGTGTGTGTGTGTGTGTGTGTGTGTGTGTGTGTGTGTGTGTGTGTGTGTGTGTATGCGGCAATGTGATCGCTGGAGGCAGCGTGGAAGTTTTATTTCAACTTATTTCAACACTCTGCTGTCGTGTCGTCGTTCATGCTGCAGTCGCTGACTGTGTGTGTGTGTGTGTGTGTGTGTGTGTGTGTGTGTGTGTGTGTGTGTGTTTAAACGAGTCGGCCAAGGCTCCACCTGCAGATGGGATTAAAACAAATAGCAGAGATACTCTAACGGCATCACGGCGATGGATGCTGACGCTAAGTTAACCGCTAGCATTCAGCGGCTGAGGAGGAAGAGTAAGGCTAACGTTTAGCTTCAGCTGCTGCTCTGGAGAATCCAGCAGGATGAACTCTGGAGTTTTACACATCGAAAGTTTGAATTATGTGTTTTAAGAATAAACAACTTCAGTTTCCACGAGGACGTCCAGCCGCGGATCAGCTCGCGCATCGTTCAAAAGTTGTCAGCGCTCACTGTGTGGTTTCCATGGAAACCCATCGTGATGGCTAAAATTTCGGCGACTCATTTTTTTGGCACAGAACTGCTGCCTCTTCAGTTCAGTCTGGAATTGTTCCTGGTAGTCTAGTGATTGTGGAACTTCTGCTCCGGAGGTGAGGAGGAGTCTGATGTGGATTCGGCCTCTAAACGGCGTTCCACACGGCGCTGGAGGGCGCTGAACGTGAGCTTATGCTGACTGTCGAGTCTGCAGGAGTCAACAGAGCGGCGGGGCGTTCGTTCCCTCCCAGATTAAAACGTTTGCTTTGCGCTGCTCAAACAGGACTCACACCCCCCCCCCACACACACACACACACACACCACCCCCCCGGCTGGGTCTACAGACGACACACATCTCTCTCCGGGCCTTTCAAACAGAATCAATAGCAGGGCTGTAAATCTCTCTGATGGACGCGGTCCTGGACGGCGGGACGGGCCGCGGCTGATTTAGCAGCTGTTGCTTCTGGGAGGGGGCTCTGCTGACTTTGGACCTCTCGCTCAAACACTGGCGCCGTTCTTCACGCTACCGAACGGCGTGACGGTCGAACTCCAGCTCGTCCGTCTGACTAAAGAAGGCTCGCCTGGGAGACAAGGGACGTCTTGGTGTTTCAACAGGGCGGCGTTGGCCTCCTGCGTTAGCCTGGAGCTACAGGTTTAGCCTCTGATGCTAGTATCGTTAGCATTCTCTAAACAATGCTCACATCCATCACCTCATTATTTTCATATCCAGCGACCTCTATGACATCGTGACCCGACAGCGCCCTTTGGTGACCTCCACGAACCAAACCGCAATGCACAGGAAGTTGCTGGATCCCGAGGTCAAACCTGAGGTCAAACCCCGCCTCCTGTTGGGATAAGGACCGTTGTCTCGCCTCCGGTCGCTGTTGGAAACCGCCTCCCTCTGCCGCTGCAGATGCGATTCATCTTCACTCCCCGACCGGCTGGTTTTTGGCGCATCGACCTCGGCCGCGCCCGCTGAGAGCGAGCGGAGCACTTCCTGTGTGCTCACTCGCCCAGCGACTCCTCACCACCGCCCACCCCTCCAACCCCCCCCCCCCGGCTCTAATTGGACGCCTTTGATGCCGTACGAACGGCGAGCGACACAACGGCTGATGCCCCCTCCAGCGCCGCTCATTGATCCGCCCAGCGGGGGGGGCCATCTTCAAAGACAATGGAGCTTGGGTGCAGAACAAACCAAAGAAGAAGAAACGGTTGGTTTTATCGGGGGGGGGGGCACCGTTGGCATGCTAATGAGACTAATTGTAGCCCAAACACATGGGTGACATTTAAACAGGAGCCGTCCTGGGGGGTGGGTGTGATGGGTGATGGGGGGTGGTGTGATGGGGGGGTTCATGTTACGCTCTTACATACTACAGTGACGTCTGGAGCCCCCGCACCATGTCGTTCGCCCCCGGCGAGGTCGCAAGGTTTTGTTTTTCATCAGTCGGTGTTTGGCTTGGCGACACGCTTCTACGTCCAGACCGAGGTGGGGAGGGAGGGGGGTCAGCAAGCCGATGTGCGGGGGGGGGGGGGGGCAGCCGACGGTGATTGGGTCACCATCGTAGCCTCTCTGGGGGGAAAGGTGGCAAGTGTTTGTCCATTATGGGGGTTCTGTACTCTTTCAAGACATCCCCCCACCCCAACCACCCCCCCACGGCCGTCCTCCAGCTGAGGGCGGCGGCGACACGACAGCCTGAGAGTCATGTTGACATTTTTCAGAAATTGCCTGAAAGCTTTTTTTTTTACCCCGGTGACAGCCTCCAGCCGGCAGAGGACAAGACTGTTGCATTGTGGGAGTTTTAATGAGGGTCAGGGTGAAATCGAAGCTGATTCATAATCATTCATTTTTATTGTGTTGATTGGATGTTATTTCGTGGAATATCAGACAATTGACAACAGAGAATTGATTTCGGGGAGGTGTGGTGTCATCCATTAGTTAGCTTCGCGTTAGCCGTACATGCTAACTCGTCTGCTACTGTGAAACGTCACGCCCTCTGTTGCTAATGAACCAATCACGTGCTTTGTGAGGCGGGTCAAAACCGGAACACAAATAAATGTGTTTATTGTTGTTTGTATAGCAAACGGTCCTGATCCTGATCCTGATCCTGTTTCTGATTCTGCTTCTGACAATGTTTCTGGTCCTGATCCTGATCCTGATCCTGATCCTGATCCTGATCCTGTTTCTGATCCTGGGAACGAAACCCATTCGTCTCCAGGGACTACAGCGTCGCCGTAGGAACCACACATGACAGGGAACAGGTGAGTTATGCAGCCATAACTACACACGCACGCACACACACACACGCACGCACACACACAAACGCACGCACACACACACGCACACACACACACACACACACACACACACATTCACACATACACACGCACAGTGGTGGTGTCGTGAGCGCTAGCCGTTCGCTAACCAACAGGTGCATGATGCTTCATTATAGGTGATGTTATCAGCCTGAGTTTAGCATGAAGGACGTCATCAGTGATGTTTCACACAACAGCAGAGACACATGTAGACACTTATTATGGGATGGCAGACGTTCAGCCACTCCCTCTTTAACCTTTTACCTTTGACTGATAGAATAGCTTTCCAATAGGAAGCTGCTGTTCCAGGAGGGGCATTTCAGCTTCCCTCATGCCCTGGGGGGGGGGTTTGTGTGTTTGGAGGGGGGGCGCTGGTCCAGTTCCAGACATCTGGTGCTCGGCTCTGAGGCGGATCCATCCAGTGCTTCATCCCTCCACACCCCTGTCAGGAAAACTGTGGCGCATTAAAACCTTTGGCATCAGTAGGACACCCCCCCAAACACACTCACACACACACACACTAACCCCCCCCCCCCCCCCCAACACGGCCATTCAGCATAATTTCTGTTAAGCTCGTTGAGATTCTAGCATCGTTCACAGAGGTTGAAACGTCTTCATCATTTCTCTGAAAGCTTTGTGATGGGGGCAGATAACCCCCCCCCGCAAGATAAGAATCCGATGTGAGGATGCTCAACCCCTCCCCAATTCAAAAGTAAGTGGATCTGGACCGAACACGTGGAGAATCGTCCCAGAACCCCCTCCCCAAGAATCTTTTAAGCAGATTCTTTGCTTTGTGAGCTCCTGGTGGGACTGGAACCCCCCACCCGCATCTGAGCCCCCCCATCTGAACTTCTGTTGATCCAAACAGCCCCACTGAGTCAGAACTGAAAGTTTGATGAGAGCTAATTAATCTGAGACGCGCCGCGCTGCAATCTGTTGTTCAGAGCCGCGTCTCGTCACCGACTCCTCTTGTTTCCTCTCAAGACCCCAAATCAAAGCCGGAAGATTTAAATATTTTAAAAACTAAAGACGCTCGTCTGGTTTGTGGGACGTGGAGACGTGGAGACGTGGCGACGTGGCGCTGTTAATTAAGCTTCTGATCAGAAACCTGCAGGTGTCACTTCCATTTATTACAACCAGAACCAGAGGAGAGCAAACAGCTAATGCTAATGGAGACGCTAACGGGGACGCTAGCATCCAGGGACGATTGGTTGAGACATCAACGTCCAATCAGCTACCAGGATTTAGAAGCGTGCCCAGTTGCTCCGCCCCCATGATGGAGGTCACAGGGCGTGGTTGAGGGAAGCTGACCACGCAGGTTTCACGTTGGATCGTTGGTCGGACATTCCTCAGCTGAACCAATCCCACATGTCGGACTTGGGGCACCGTTCCATTCCGGATTTAGGGATATTCCCTCCCAGATATTTCCCTCCTCCGAATGCGAGTGACTGATATTGATTTCCTTCATTTTCCCAGAATGCCTTCTACTGCTTAGCCGTGGATTATGACGTCTCTATGTAATTCTATTTCCATCCCGATGACCCTGCAGTGTAATCATTCTCTACACACAGCAGGTTCCTTTTCGGCCCCTCGGGGCCCGAATGCGCCGAACAACCAGAGTTCCTCCTGTTTGCGTGTTTCCGCGCCGATCCTGATTATTTTCCAGGGATTAGGGGCTATTTTTCCGGTAGAATGTAATAACCCCTGTATATTTTAACCTCCTTTTAATCAGTGGAGAAAAGCAACAATCAGTGACATCACTGGATGGCGGGCGCCGCCCCCCCAGTCCCCGTCCAGCCCGGCGTGTACTGCTTATTTATCCAGCATCTGAGGCCGGCCTGGTTTATTTTATCTGACTGAGTGAAATTCCAGCGTCAGCCGGAGCTCTGGCCTCTTGCTCGCAGCAGATGTGGAGCGGACGACCAGAGGGGATGCTGGGAAGGTGGAGGGGCGGGGGTGGGGGGCGTTGACCGCCGTTAACTGGGTCGTTTAAAGGCCCGGTGACGGACGCGACCTCAAAACGATTGAGTGTAAGACACTCCTTTTTTCACATGCTCTGTAGACGTTTACGGGCTAAAGGCCACCAGGGGGCGCTCTAGCAGGAAGTACAAGCTTGAAACAGACAGGTGGAGGTGTGCTGCGATGGGAAACAGGTGGAGAAAGCAACATGATGCAGCTTTGAAGCAGCTTGACGTTAGCTTGATCCAATCAGCTCCACCTCCAGTCGGACTCCGGTCCTCCAGCAGAGTGAAAATCACACCTGCGTCAGTCGGGCTCGCCGGTGACGTCAGCAGCGCCGCATCGGGGAGCGTTCAAAACCCTCACCTGCCGCAGGAGACGCCTCCTGATTGGTCGCTGCCGGTTTTACATTCAGGAACGATTTGCCTGTTGATTGCAGGAGCAGGAGAGGCTGATGAAAGACCCCGGCTGTTTGGACGCCCTGATTGGTCTGGAGTCCACACACACACACACACACACACTGCAAAGCGTTTAGGTGAATTTTCACAAGCAGGTGGACATGCCCCCCCTCGTTCTGTCAAACGTAAGTGTTTTTTACGCGTTTTCCGATATGACTCAAAGCGTCTTAGACTAACTGTTTCTGCAGGATCCTTCCTGTCTGTTTCTGGCGGGTGTCGGCTGATTGACAGGAAGCAGAGTGAAACCTATCGGGGTGGCGGGATAAACCCCGACCAGAGCGCCGGAGGGCCGCTGCCAAAGCAAACCTCAGGGTGACGCATGAGGATCTGGAGCTGAGAGCCGACGTGTTTCCAGCCGCTCAGACGTGCAGACAGAGGAAACAGGCAAGTATCGCCGGGCGACGTCGCCCGGGGCGGACGTGAGTGCCTGGTCGGGTTGTCATAGCACCCTCCAGGGAGCTGTTGTTAGTGTGGTAACCATGGCAACATGTTCTCCCAGAAGTTAGCGCTCCGATTTGGCAACTAGATAACAGTTGTTTCCAAATTTGCTACCAGTGTTGGTACCCGTGTTTCTACCCGTGTTTGTATCCGCGTTTCTACCCCTGTTTCTATCCGTGTTTCTACCCCTGTTTCTACCTGTGTGTCTGCCCGTGTTCCTACCTCTGTTTCTATCCGTGTTTCTACCCCTGTTTCTACCTGTGTGTCTGCCCGTGTTCCTACCCGTGTTTCTACCCGTGTTTCTACCCGTGTTCCTACCTCTGTTTCTACCCGTGTTTCTACCCGTGTTTCTACCTCTGTTTCTACCCGTGTTTCTACCCGTGTTGCTGCTTGTGTTTCTACCCATGTTGCTGCTTGTGTTTCTACCCATGTTGCTGCTTGTGTTTCTACCCGTGTTGCTGCCTGTGTTTCTGCCGATGTTTCTGCCGGTGTTGTGTGGCACACGTTTGTCTAGCATGTTTGGTTCCTGCATCCCTCAAGGACATTTTTGTGTGACGACAAAGGAACTCAACAAGAGGCAAAGACGCCATTTAGTTTGAAGCTGAGCTAAAAGCGCTAGCATGCACACCACGTGATCAAGGCTTCAGCTTTGATGCTAACATGTGTGTTGAGACGTGTTTATGACCAGAACACTTCTGGCGTCACTTCCTGGACATTAACGGATGTGGATCAGAATGTCTCGTCTCGCATTCCTTCCAGGCCTTTTGTTCCCAAACTCATTGACCCGGCGGTTAATCTGGATCGGCTGCCAGAACCCGGAACGGACCCTCCATCCTGGTGATGTCCTGACATTTGAAAGGGGGCGTGGCTATCTCGGTGGGAGGTGGCTCTGAGCAAAACAAGTCTTTCATTCGGGGCTAAAAGTCCCCGCCGGCGGAGGAGCAGCAGGTTCCCAGCGCCGCGGCAACAACTGTGAAGAACTCAATTCCTCCCGCCGCCGCGCTCAGAGCAGAGGATTAACGCCCGAGAGGCGCGGCCGGCTACCCGCTGCTCCAGCCCGCCTCGCTTTCAGGACCCATTCAGGGGTGGCCTTTGAGAACGCCTGACTTATGCCCGCGCTGCCATTTGGGGGACATGAGCTCAGCGTCGCCCTCGTCTCCGTTATTAAATCTAATCGGGATGACACGTCTCACCTTTTTCATCCATCCCCCCCTTTTGTGCGGCGATCTCGGGAACGAAAGGGGGAGGTCGACTTGTGTTTACATGAGTGTGGTGCCTCCCCCCTACCGAGGCATTGAGGCGGCATTATGGGGCCGGAGAGGTTGAGGAGGGAGAGGTTAAAGGATGGGTTTGAACTGAGCCCAGGGTCACCCCCCTCCCTCTGAGCCTCTGATGGGATTGGGGGGGTGCACATTTCACAGACAACAGCATCCCTACTGGTCGTTCCCAGCGCTCTCATCCCAGCATGCAACTCTCCCAGTTACTCCAGTTGGGGCCGTCCCGGCGTTTTGTAATTTTGTCGGGTTCCATGTTGTTTTCTGTTTTCCCCGTTGGTCGTCGGAGCGAAGGATGAAGGCTCAGTGGGGCGAGTGTAAACGCTGGAGAGGACGTCTTTCCTGCACATGAACACAAATCTCCTATTCATGGTCACACCGGGTTCAGAATCATCCCATTTCTGCGCCTTTTGAACCGGTTAAAAGGTTGCATGAGCCACGTTTGGCCACATCAAGTATTGATGCGGGTGTCTGTTGTGATGCCTCCATCTGCTAAGACCCGACAGAAAAAGAAACAGATGGAAAAAATACACAACACGGGCAGGAAAGAGCGTTTTGTGTCAGTTATGTCAGCACTACACCCGCTCCGCTAGTAGCTGCAGACGCTCCAGGATCCAATGGAATAAACGATGTGTGCGAATAAAAGCCGGCTAAAAATACAGTTGGAGAAACGTCCTGAAATCATTCCATTTGTCTGATTGCAGCCATTTATTATTGATGTCTGGGTGGTGGTGGAGTGGAGGTTCAAAGACGCCCACGTGACCTTTTAGACGCTGCTTTTTTCCCTGTCGATTTTTGTTTATAGATGTCTTGAAAATATAATCCAATAAATTTAAGTTAGCGTTCTTATTTGGGAAAGTTTCTGAGTTCAAACTTTCTCCGTAAATTAGCTGTTGAAACTGAAATGGAATGCTTAGTGAAGCAGAAGATTCTCCGTTTCTAAACATGGAAAACACTTCCAGAAAGTTTCCTCTCCTAATAACTCCGTCGTCGGATGATTCAGGTTTTATTTATTTAACCTTGATTTTCCGTGAATTCCCGCTGAGATTAGAAACGTTCTTTTACAGCAGCAGCAGCCACACAAAATCACAACGCATTGAAGGACGACATATATAATGCTCTTATGTTTGTGGAGGGATGTAAACGCGGGATTGGCCAGGAAACAACCTGTTTAACCCGGTTCCATGTGGATCAGGATGGATGGATGGAGGATTTATTCCCCACTTTATTTAACAGTGTCATAAAAATCAGGCCGCACACCGACGGAATGAATATCGACATCCATGACATCATCTGGGGGCCGGTCCGTGATGTCACTGGGTCCACCGTGGCTCTGAGCCAATCAGAAAAAAAGCATCAGTGTTTGTGCAGTCAGAGTGGAACAGCTACTTTAGCGGGAATATTTCACATAAATTGCACTCACACCTCCTGGTATTGAACATAAACACCACAGAGGACCGGGACGCGACCCCAAACCCACCTGTTTCCCACTTCGCTCAGCGCGGTGGAAAAGGTCAGAAAATAAACACCAGCGTGTTGATGCGTCACCGCCGTGATGTCATCATTTACCGTAGCGTCCCATTGGACAAACATCAAAGACAGGTAGAGGTGGAGACTCCTGGAGACCGATGCTAACGTTAGCATCGGCTAATGGCAGGAATCAATGATTAATCAGTATTTAGATTAGATATTTTTAAATATCAATACGAAAATAAAAGTAATGAAAGTTTTAATGAAAGGAATTATTCATAAAAAGACACTATTAACATTTTAATGTGTAATAAAAATAAAGAAATGTTATGTCAAAAAGTTTCATAAAATATTTAAAACTCTTAAAATAAACATTCAGAATTTACAAATGTGATTTTTTTTATATAATTAGAATATAAAAAATAATAGTTTTAAAAATCCACTAGCTCCCATCAGCTGGCATTACTTTTATTTTTTATTTTCTTAAATATTGGTGTAAATAAATTCTCTGACAGACTTTGCCAGGGGTTACGCTAGTGGCTGAATGCTAATGTTAGCTGCGTTAGCTCAGCATTGATCTGTTTTTAGGGCTGATTTGGGAGTCGATCTTTACGTCGAACAGGAGAAACCGTGGCTCTGACGGTTTTATGTTTGAATTATTTTCACGGCCGAGGCGACCCCTGACCCCCCCCCCCCGGTCGGTGTGTTTAGGTGGAGTGACTCGGGGGTAGCTGTTGTCACGCTGCTTTAGGACTCCTAAATCTCCTCCTGATGTGAAGGAGAAGCAGATCTGAGGCGGTGAAAACGCCGCGGCTGGAGTTCTGCTCCGCCGCTGCTTTATTGAACTCAATCCCCGCCGTCGGCCACAAATGCGCCGGCGGCTCCGACCGAGGGTCAGGCCGCCGGGATTATCCCTGGAAAAAAGGAGGAATGAAAGGGGGAGCCCCCCCTCCCCCGCTCACCAACGGCCTCTGTCCATAAACTTGTGCCAGCTGTTGCCTCCTGCTAAAGCCGGCTGGAGAGAAACAGACCTGAGAGGCCCAGTCAGGAGCCGGGCCTCAGCGCGGGGTTAGGGCGCCACCACCGGGTCTGGTCGGGTCCGTCGGTGCAGTCAGATGTCAACACAGGAGCTTTTTGTTTAGTGTGGGAAGAGGTGAGGGACGGGAGTAAAAAGTTCTGTCCCAGATTTCTCTTGGTTGAGTGTTCCAGGAGGGGGGGATAAACCTGTGGGACAGACGCGCCGGAGTTCAGGCAGGGGTTAGTGTGGCAGGAGGAGGGTGCTGCACCCACCCATCCTCCACCATCATCATCATCATCACCATCATCATCATCGCCAACACTGTCACGGAATCCGCGGCGGCGGCGCTCAACTCGCCGTGAACCCGAGGAGCGTTCATTTACCCTCCGGGTCGGGAACATCGAGAGGAGTCGTAGTTTTAGGGAGGACGGGGTTAACGCGAGGTCAGGACGCCCCGATCGATCAGCTGATCACAAATCATTAATAGATTTTGCATCTAAAATATGTTTGAATTAAAACAGTTAAAAAACTTGAAATGTGTTTACAGAAATTATTAAATAAGGCCCTTGTGTGCGTAGTCGTGTAAACACATTGAAATACACATTAAAATACATGTTAAAATACACACCTTAAAATGTACACTTTAAAATATCTATGTTAAAATATCCAAGTTATACGCATGTTAAAATCATTAATAAATAAAATACACAAACGTGTGATTTTATACATGTTCTAATGTGTTTCAAAAATGTAAATTTAATTATATGAAAATACTTATGAAAATAAAAAGCAGAATTATTATTAGTAAAAAGTTAATAATTTCAAAAAACTTTAAGCAATAATTTCATATATTTTTCATTCCATTAAAAAAAACTTCAAATAAACATTTTAAAAATAATGTTTCATCAGGCAAAATAAGAAAATAATGTTTTAGAGAAGTGTAAGAAATATTTACACATTCAATTATTTTAAAAAATGTAAAATAAATGGAACATTTCTATACTATTTTATCTTTTTGATTTTTCAAAAGCATTTTGAAAACAAGTGTCATATAAATAAATTATACATAAACTATATAATATATAATAAATTATATAATATATATTATATATAATATATATTATATAATTTATACATATAAATTAAATTATATATATATTAGTATACATGATATTTAAACAAAGGTTAACATTTGAAGATCATAAATTTATTATTAGTGATATAATTGTATATCATTTTAATTAATTATTAAAGTGACCATCAGTCACTACACAATTATCTACACAATCTAAATGCTTTTTTAAAAAAAAGTTATTTAGACTCCTACAATAATTTTGTCAACTTTTTTAACATTTTAAAATTTTGTACTGGATCATTTGTCTCAGTTTTCGGATTCAGACCAATCTGATCCCCCCCCACCTCAGAGTTCTTGAACACTCAGACATCAAAACGTCTCCATGAAGAAGAACCTCAACTTTTTTACAGTGTTCATGTTTTAAATAAAGGTATAAATGTGTTGAAGTTTCTCCAGCGGGTCGGTCTGAACCAGGACTCTATATTTGTCTCGTCGGGTCGGTGCGGTTCTGGAAACGTTCCCGGTGTGTTTGTTCTGTTCGACTCCAGGAACGCCGGCAGTCCCAGAACTCAGTTTCATGGGCCGTCGTCTCCTGGAGCGCTGGACCGACTCGCATCCGATATTATGATAATTAAAAAGCTTGGGTTGTCCTCACACGTGGGGGAGGGAGGGCAGCGATGGCGACATGAAACCGGCTTAGCAACATCCCAAATATGGAGCATCGGCCTCGTCCAATGGCGTGGCGCCATCACCGATACAGGCGAGTTCATGTGGAGTTCATGATGGCGGCGGCGGTGGATGGACTGAATGTCGGTGAAGTCTCTGGCTGTCAGAAGGCGTCTCTTCCACTCCACTTATTTCTTTCTGCTCGTGCGTCTTTGGAAAACAAGTGTGGAAGATTCCTGCAGTCAAGATGTCATGAATAGTTTTCATGGAGTCAGGAAGGTCATCCCACTGGGACACTGCTGCCATCAGCAGGACGCTATGGGTCCCCACGAGGGCCATGGTCCCCATGAGGGTCAAGGTCCCCACGAGGGACACGTCCCCTTCCCATGCAAGGCAGGAACATGTGAAAACCTCTGTTCCACCTCTCCTGAGAACATTTAACGCCTCAGACACCCCCCACACCTCCCCATCCCGAGACGACCACCAACAATTCCACACAACCTCACCAGAGCAGTGTGTGTGTGTGGATTTAGAGCATCATTTAAAATCCCTGTAAAGTTTGAAACCCGGTCCAGAACCATAAACCAGATCTCGGGTGTTTGACTGAAACATGATGATGTCATAAAATCAGTCACGCTGCGTTCCAAGTCCGAATCCCTCTCGTATCTTTTTATATTCATCATTTTAAAGATGTTTCCGATGTGTGACGACGCTTCTCTTCTCTGGATCTCAGACATTTAATCTGCGTTCGTTTGAATCAGGTTCCGATCGTTCTTCCGATCGGATGTTGCTACAGATCCGTGTTTTTCATCGCTTTTATAATCTTTAGGATGTTGATCCATTCCAAGTACGACCTGTAGCGTTAGCATCAGCTGTTAGCTTCTTCCTGGCAGCGCCTCCTCTCCTGATATGGAGATAATTTAGTTTTGATTGGGCCACCAAGTTGCTCAGGATAGCATAACGTGCTTCAGCGGCTAAACTGAATGCGGCCCAATCAAGGACCTGCGTGATATTTGGGTAATGACCTGGGCCTGATTGAGCGCCATTGTCTCTGTTGGCGAGCGCCTCATCAGATCCGTATCAGGGCGCCCCGAGGTCATTGCAGCGCCAAGCTGTTATGTAGGTTAGCCCCACAAAGGCGCTTTAATCCTGGAGCGGAAATAACCAAAGCGTTCAGAGAGGTGAGTGTTCGGTCACCGCGTCGGAACACACCGCCATCGCCCAGTCACATCGCGCCGCCATAAAGGCCTCCGCTCCGCTAATGCGGAGCGAGTGAATAGCCAAGCGGCTCTGGTGGACGAGCCGCTAGCTGTGTGGAGACGGATGAGACCACCCATTATAGAAAAACTAGCACAACCGATCGTTCATCAATAACGCTTCACTATTATTATCACTTATCAATCCTCAGAAAGGAGTTTGTGATCAGTGACATCGATGTCGTTAAAAGGCATGTCAGAGGATCTGCCTCAGTCAAATGGAAAGTTCAACTCGTCATAAAGTAGTTTCACTTTTTAAAGTTCATCTAAAACATCTACACAAGAAAGTGCAGTTTTGTTTTTTCACAATAAAATCAGCGTGTTGATTGTGTATTTGAGAAAAAATTCCTGTCAAAAAATTCATTTCAGGATTTTTAATTCCGATTTTTACTTTTCAACCCTTAGTTTTGGGAAATATTACCATAAATAAAATTACTCTGTAAGTCAAATGTAAATGTTTTAATCATGTGATTATTGATGTGTTCTGGAATAGATTTACATCACAGTGTCATCAAAAACAGATTGAATAATAGTCTCTAAAAAAATTTAAAATATATGTTCAGAAAGAGTATATACACTATAAAATGTCATATGGTAATATGTATTTACAGTGTATGTACAATTTATTTACATATTTGAAAGTGTACATATATAGTAAAATATATTACTATATACAGTATATTACTACACAATATATTTTACATTAATATGTCAACATTTTCCAACATTAAAGTCTATATATAATATAGTATCTATATATGAATTTATAATATAAATATATATGATACAGTAAATTATTTATAATATATACTGTATTAATATATAATGCTAATATGTATTAACATTCATATATTAATGTAGATACTATATTATATATATGTTATATATTTATATATTACAAATTGATTTTAAAATATATATATACTATATTGTATTTAGACTTTAATCTAGGAAAATACATTGCCATATAACATTGTATGTAATGAACTAAAACATATATATTGTATATGTAAACTTTATTATATCTATATTATATTGTACATACACTGAAATATATATATATATATTAGTATTTATTTAGGTATAGTATATAAGTATTTATTTTAATATAGCATATATATTATAGCATGTATTTGGATTGACCCCCCCCCCATCCGACTGAAATGACTGGTATGGGGGAAAAAGTCCAGGACCAGTGTTTGACTGGAGGAAGAACTGAGGAATGAAGGAGTTCACCTGAACCCTCCTCCTCCTCCTCCTCCTCGTCTTCCTCCTCAGGAGGAGGTCAGGACTCTAAAGCTGTCGCTCTTGTAACATATAAAGTTTCCTTCATGCAGGCGGGGGCCCCGAGGAGAGCCAGGGGCCGTGGGATGGAAGCGCTGAAGGAGACGCTACAGCCGTGTGACGGCGTGGAAGAGTTCTACATGCTACCGCTACTCTTCCAGAGGTGAGTTTGATTTGTGTGCTTCAGGGTGAGATTTCAGACGTCCCCTCCTGACTCCTCCCGCCCTCCCCCACTCGGAGTGACCTCTCTATGACCGGACACTCAGAGCTGTTTCCACTCGGGCGGAGAGAAAAATGAAAGAAATGTTGTTTTTACATTCTGGCCTATTTGACTGGCTGTTTGAAGATAAAGGAGTCAAACAATTTAAATTTAAATTGCATTTAAAATATGTATAAATAAAAGTTTTTTTGTCAGTTTTTACCTGACAGAAAACTTTGTTTTGAATCCCTGTAGGCCTCACAAGATACAAAATAAATGGTAATAATTTAAAATTTTAAAACTCCTCTCCCATTCCGTTAGATTGTGTTCTAATTATTATTTTGTGTTTTCATTTTGTTTTGTTTTTTCTTATATACTAAAAAGTAACTATTTGGTTTTTTTCTGGACGTGGGTTAATACTCCTAAAAGTAAATCATAAAAACTTAAAAATATGAAACTAATAAAATAAATAAAACAATAATAATAATAATAATTATTATTATTATTATTGTTTTATAAAATTATGTAAATTTTTATATCTAAACATCTCAGATTGAACTCTTGATTTATTGAACTTTGATTGTTGTGTTTTTTAGTAAACATTTCTTTTCTTACGGAGTTCATTCACATTTTTTTAAAATTAAAATTTAAAAACATTTCAAAACAATAATTACGTTCATAAAGGAAATATAAACCAAACTTTTAAACTAGTGCCCAGGTTTGATTTTGTAGTTTTATCATTTTGTCTAATTCTTTTAGGGACTGCGGGAGGATACATTTATTTATTTTTGTGTCAATACTTACTATTATTTAAATTATTCCTAAATTATTACTATTAATTATTCCTGAAAGAAGTTTTCTATTAAAAATATATAATGTTGTCCTATTAGACACCAGAGCCCCCCGCCCCCCCCAGGCCCCACATGTACAGTCATTTGGTGGGCGGGGCTTCAGCCTGCAGGCCGTATGAACCTGCTGAAACGTGATAGCGTGCAATCACATCGGTTCGCCTGTATTTTCTGTCCCTGCCTGATTATAATTGCCAGCTGGGCTCCTCCTCGGGGTCCTCGACCCGCAAACAGGAAAACAACTGTGCTCCTGCACGACCTTTGACCTCGTCCATCCACCTCGAAGCAAGAGACAAATTGATGACGGCGACCGGAGACGAGTCATCGTCCCAGAAAGCGCTGACACGGCGTGTCTGTGCTCCAGATGACGGGAGCGATGCTGAAACATACGACACGCGTGTAGTTCCTGAGGAGCCTGTCGTCATGACGATCAGTAGCTCCAGCTGGAGGAGGAACAGGAGTTCACGTCGCTGCCTGAGTGTCAATCCACGGGAAGACAAACGACGCGTCAGAATATTCCAGAATAATCCGGATTACATCGGAGCTTCAGAAAACATTCCAGTAAACAACAAACAAAAGACTCAAACAATCCATTGATTGATTACTGATTGAAACGCTCACTGAGTAAAAACAGGAAGTCACTAATTTACAGTAGACAGGAAGTGACACGTGAAAATCCATGAAAATAAAGCAGAAGAACGTTGTTTAGTTCTGTTAAAGATTCTAATTGTGTGAATTTAATTTTAAAGGAACTTTATTGACACTGTCAATAACAAATGTTTGACAAAGGCGATAGATAAACAACAACAAGAAGCGGACGTAAACAGTAAACACTGTCGGGCCGTGTTAGAGAGAAGCGGTACCATTAAACGTGTTCTTTGGAATTTATGATGTTAGCAGTGAACAAGTCAGGATTGTGCTGATTCGGGATTCTCCGCTCCGTTAATGAGTCGCTGCCGTTTCTCTGATTAATGCGAGTCGACAGAAGCTGCAGGACAAACCGAACAAAGATGGAATCTGGAAGTTTGAGCTGGGAAAACAGGTCAACCGCCGCTAACGCGCCTGAACTTTTGACCCGGATGAAGCGCTGCTGCCGTTCGGATTTCAGACCGCGTAATCTGTCGGAATAACTCGATATTCCCATGTTTTTTCTTTTTTCTTATGCTTTGCTTTTGCGGCGTTAAACATCACTGTTTCGGTTTCGGACACTTGAAACACGACAAGCGCGAGCCGTTACGCGTGAAGTTTCTCCACATCGAAGGGGCGTTTGATTCGTCGCTGCAGAACAAGCCCCCCCACTCCCCTTTCTGATGGCGTCACGTCTCTACGTGACCTCGTTTCAAACCGTTTCAACGCGGCGTTTCGGAGCGCAGGAGAAACAAGATGGCGGCGTAGCCGTACCTGGCTTCGATGTCGGACATTTCTCCCCCGTAAACCTGAACAAATCGGGTCCTTCTGCCGGCGGGTCCATCTGCTGCGACCGCCGTGCTGCCTGCTCTTCGATGGGGGGGGGTCTTCCCAGCCTACCGTCTGTGCGGGCGGGCTCATAATATCAGATTGCACCGCCCGTCCCGGCCAAATGTGAATTTTCTCCTCCAGTGAGTGCAGCTTTACACTTTCATTAGCTCACATTCTCCTCAGCGGTGCAAACGCCCTGTCGCTGCTGGAGGGGGGTGGGGGGGGCGGTTGGGGGGGGGCGGTGAAATGACTCAGCAATAACCTGTGGGTTCACGGGGAGGGGGGGGGAATCCAGAACCGATCAGAACCATCACGCCCTGACCCCCCCCCCACTTGATTTTAACGTCAGGAGAGTCCTGGACGTTTTTATGTTTTATTAAAACGCGCCGACTCGACGCAGAAATAATTTGTGTGAAGTGTTTAACTTCAACTTTTCTTGTTTTTTTGTCTGTGATGCTGTGGAACCACAACCCCCCCCCCCCCCATCTGTGGATGGAGGGGGGACGGAAATGGTTTGTGTCACCCCCCCCCCCCCCCCCCCCCGAGAGATGAAAGCAAATGCTGGACATGTCTTAAACTATTAGGGTAAAGGAAGGTGTTTGGCCTCACCCCCTCCCTTCTGAACCCCCCACCACTGGAGGGAATTAGCTTACAGCATTAGCTTATAGCAGTGGCGAGGCTCCGCCCCCTCACTCGGCGACTCTTAAACCCAAACTGTGGAATCATGGCGAGGCGTCCGTGAAGAAGACGAGCACGGCGGGGACCCCCCCCGCTCCCCCCTTCTGAGAGCCGGGTTCACGGGGAGGGCAGCGACCACAGATATGAGCGAGTTAAAACGGAAACGTCCTGAGTGGGGGGGGGGGGGGGGGCTCTCCGACGCGCCCGATGGCGGCGGCCCATCCCTCCTTCCTCTCCTTCTATTTCTATTTCCACATCTTTATCCCAGAATCCCCCCCTCCCTTCTTCTTTCCCAGCGCTGCCAGGTCAGGTTTGGCTTTGCACAGACACCCTCCACCCCCCCATCTCCTCCTCCCTCCCACCACAACACACACACACACACACACACAAATGCACAATTTGTCCATTGTCAGCAGCACTGAAAGCAGCTTTGCTCTTTAAACTAATGGCCCGTTATGTGAAACGGACCTGATTACTGCCTGACAGAAGGAATTAAGGCCGTCGTGGGGGAAGATGGGGGGCGGCCAGCGCGCCGGCATCCATGACCTGGCACAACCACTTAGGCTGGATTTTATTTATGCTGCCCGCCGTAAACACGCGTTCACGAGGAGGCAGACAGATGACAACACGCCGCTCTGGTGTCGCATCGATTGGACGTCCTCCAGAGCATCGCTGCTCGTTTCTGGAGCGATGAAGAAGAGTTTACAGGAGATGGACGGTAGCATTTATAGCATTTATAGCTAATGTTAGCAGAAGAAAGGCGGAGCTTCCTCATTCTGGTCCCGCCCCCCTCCTCCCCCCCCGTTCACGAAGACCAACAAAATCAGGAAATGGACTTTTACGACCTTTGTTTTTGACTGGAGGACTTTTCAGATTTTTGACAGACTCGTCTTTAAGAGTGTTCTGAGTCCAGATCCACCACCCCCCCAACCCCCATTTAAACCAATCAGGATTATCAAATATTACAATCTAAGCTTTCTGGATTTGTTTGGGCCAAATATTTAAATGTGATGGATCTGGATTGGGTTGGATCTGAACCAAAAATAACAGCCTCCTGCTTTCTGCTTCTTCTTCAGTATCGTCAACCTTCCATTATTCCCAGAAAAAAAAGAATAATAATGGAAAATATCAAATAAATCAAAACCAAAAACAATCAGTGAGATTCTTCCTGCTTCTGAGCTTCAAACCGGCCAATCAGAAGCACAGATGATATGTCACATGATGACATCATAATCTGATTGGGTCAGCATCAGATTAATAACGAGAAAGGTGATCCAGGTTCCAGGGGTGGGTTTACAAGTCCAGGAGTCACATGACAAGGGTCATCCAATCAGAGAGCGGATGGGTTTAAGTCACATGACAAGGAGGTGGAGCTTCTGCCTTCCTGTTGGAAGAGATCAGTGAAGTTCAAAAACAGGAAGTGCCGGTGGACGCCACCAGTGTCACATGATCGGCTGTTTCCAGTGGGATGGTTTCAAATTCACCAGAATTGTTGATCAAAGGGATAAGTCAAAGAGCTGCATGATGGGACTCTCGGCTCCCGGTGGAAGTCTGCACACCAGACGGAGCGCCAGGTGAGGGAACGTCGGAGCGCTCAAGCTCCAGTTTGGAGCGACGGGTCGGGGTCGCCCAGGAGCCCCAATCACACACTAATCACACCGGGATGCTGGGATTGGACGCCAAACACTGCCGCTCTGAATTTCCAGCCACAAACATCACAGTTTCCATCTGCAGCTGGCAGTGGGCACTCCGTGTTTGGCGCCGCCCTCTGTTTAGGGTTTATGGACGCTTTAATGGCTGAAACTCTGCACCTCGCTGCCGTTACCGCCAACTATTATTTTAAACGTGTTTCATTTTCATTCACATCATGTACTCTTGTATTCTGAGCTGTCCAAGCAGAATGAGATTAAACCGGGGTGGGGGGGACACCCCCCCTGCAGCGCCGTCTTTTAATAATTCCTGCGTGTTAGCGTAATTCTGTCTGAAATGAAAAATCATTTCATTCTTTAATGCAGAGTTCTTTTAATCGAGGCGAGAACAGCGCTCGACAGCCGAGGAGGCGGCGATTCTGAAACAGGAAGGGGAAACGTACCAAACAGGAAGTAGTACATTTATCAGCGGGGCGGCGTTCTCTCCAGACAAACATGACGTCACATCACATCCGACATCGAGCAGCTTCTTCGCTGTTTCACACGTTGGATTAGTACCACACCGCCCCCTACTGAAGGTGTCCGTGAAGGCGGCGCCGGAGCAGCTCACAGCCGATTGGATGTCGTTTACGCTGAGTCACCTTATAGCAATATAGGTTCGTTATTGACAAACAATTTGTGATCCATTCATACAGAGCGGAACAGAAATGGAATAAATTAGCGACCCTAGCCCAGGTGCTAACCATCAAGTGTACTTCCTGATGTCGGGCGATGCGTCATCCCCAGTCGTTTTAGCTCCAGGTGGCTTCGCTAACGGGGCGTTGGGGCGTGGTCGTTGTGGGCGGGGCGGCAGCGCTTAATGACGGGCTGCTGCTCGCCGCTATGTGAGGAATGTTGAGGCTCTATGTGGTTTTATATGAAGATGTCATTTGAATGAATCTGGTTTGAAGCGTCCAGACGTGAATCCTGTACAGGGAACTGAGTCCTGAAGCAGACAGGCTCGGCGTTAGCGGCTAACAGTCACTTCCTGTTGCTTCATCAGATTATTAACGGGGCAGAACAGAAACTCTTCTCTGGACCTGAACCCCGTCTGACACTCTGACAGTTCTATAATCACAGGTTCTAATAATAAATCATGGACTTCTGTCTGTTAGAATCTGTTAGCAGGAGGCTACTTTTAGCTGCGTTATGATTTGTACACTTAATGAATCCCTGCTGTGACAGCTTATAACATACGCACCAAACTTAGTCCTTTAGACACCGCTCTCTGGTTTCCTTGGTAACAGGAAGTGAAGAACAGCATCCCCGGGGCCACGCCCGCTCCATCGGAGATGTAAATGTATGGCATCATAATTTTCTTGACCTCTGACCCATGGGTGTTTGAGGCTCCGCCGTTAATGACTGGATTATTGGGATTCCTTCAGTCTCTGTAGACTCCAGGCCCCCCCCCAATGGAAACCATCCCAATAGGAAGTTAGCATTACTGTAAATGTACTTCTAGTCTGAGTCTATGGCTGACTCTGGTCTCTGGCCCCGACCCGGGGCCCCCAGATCGTAGCGCCACCCCCAGGACAAACCCTAATGCGCGTCAGACGCAGTAAAACCAGCACAGCTTCACTTTAACCAGATAGTCAACTTTAAAAGGCAGCTTTTCCTCGCTCGCTGGACACAGTTTGGCCCCGGCACGAGAAAGTCCACGGACTGGACCGACTCCTCTGGGGGGGGCTGTGACCTCTGATGGGACGGGGGGGATGCTGTAAATAACATGGATTTGACTTCTGAACCCCGAGTTTCTCTCAGCAGAAGATAACAAACTGATTCCAAAAGGGAAAATAAAGTTTGTTCAGACGGAGCCGCTCTCAGAGGAGCGGGGAGGATGAAGATGTACCGAAGAGGAAGAGGAGGAGGAGGAGGAAGAGAACGCAATTATCAGCCTTCATCAGTTACCGTGGTAACTGATGAACGCTGATAGTTACTCAGGCTGAACTGATGATGATGATGATGATGATGATGATGTTCTGTGGCGGTGAAGATGGCCCGGTCCAGGTCCAGCCCCTCCTCCTTCTTCTACTTTTCCTGCACAATTTTTTACATATACAGAAGCACAGAACCGGGCGGGTCAATCTCGTCCCAGAATCCCCTGGGGCGGCGTGCTACGGCGGCGGCTTTCATTAGAGGGGACAGATTTATGACCCCCGGGGGTAACTTCCACCAAACACCCCGGTAGCTTTAATAAAAGTTCTGACATCGGCCGTTTAAAGTCGCACCGACTGAATCTCCAAACTTTATTAGACTTTGAATTACGGACGCGTCCCCTGGCCGACATCCGTCATCCTCGCCCGGCGCTGGGAAGAGCCGCCTCCAGACATTCATGGTCGTCGTTAAACGGCGGCGACGAGAGACAATTAGAGGTCCTTCAGTTATTTCACATCCCGTCTGCTGTTTGGGTTCAACTTAATTTATTTCCGGCGTGTGAGGAAAGCATCCGTCAGGCGGTTGTCCGGGAAACGCATCCCACTCAAAATAAACCGCAAATGAAGCTTTGATGTCTGTTTGATACCAGGGTCGTATTCCTGTCGCTGTTGGCGACGCAGTTTGATTCCACTTTGACTTTATGGGCACCCAGACATCCGACTGTTCCTAAATGCACCAAGACGTTCAACTGTTCCTGAACGCCGCCAAAGAATCTTAACAGGGTTAAGACAATCTGTTACCATGGAGACGACCCTCAGAGGTGTCGTCCAAACTTTCTGCTCACGCCTCAACACCTCACGGAGAATAAAAAGTGCAGGAAGTGAAGCAGCGTGCGGAAACCCGGAGCTGATGACAGGAGTCGTCTGGGAGAATTAATGAGGTCAGCGATTCTGATCGGTCAACAGTGTTATTGCTCAGTGGGCGGGGCCGGACTTTTGGCCCAGCGACAGCAGCGAATGACATTTACTTAATTAGCTCGGAACCGGCAGACGGGATTGGCTGCTGGAGATGATGCTGAAGTCACCGTTAGAGGAGAAGCCGTTAGCCACCGTCTCCTCCGACCCGCCGCGTCACCATCCATCCATCAGGTCCAGGCTGACGTGTGTGTGTGTGTGTGTGTGTGTGTGTGTGTGTGTGTGTGTGTGTGTGTGTGTGTGCATCCTCATGCGGGATGCCAATGCTTTAGCGTGTATCGTATCCTCAGACGGTCTCAGGTGTGTTCACACCTGTCCATCCTGCATCCGTCACTGGTTCAGCGGCTCTTCTTCCTCCTCCTCCTCTTCCTCCTCCACCGCCTCCTGACATCATCAAGCTGATTGGAGGGGCGGGGCTGCACCGCGCAGCAGAGGCTGAGCTCCGTCATTGGCTGTAAATGACAAGCTGAGTGGCAGGCCGGGCTTTAACCCTAATTACACCTGGCTAACCAGAGTATCTGTAAAGACAGCCGTCAGCTGGAAGCTCCTCCTCCTACTCCTCTTCCTCCTCCTTCTTTCTCCACTTGTCTGAACTTCTGAGCAGGAAACTAACCCACAATGCATTTCTGTTCATGGAGACGTTCACCAATCAATCAGTCACCAAACATAAAGGGGCATGCCTGACTGTTGATGACCAGGAAGTGACATCAGCGAGTCATT
Organism: Antennarius striatus; assembly: GCF_040054535.1. Lineage (NCBI taxonomy): Eukaryota > Metazoa > Chordata > Actinopteri > Lophiiformes > Antennariidae > Antennarius > Antennarius striatus. Next base: position 4,358,026 of record NC_090787.1, on the reverse strand, counting down.
CACGTAATTTCAGAACGTTTTTGGTTCTGTTCTTTACGCGTTTTTTGTTTTATTAACTCCAGAACTTTAATTTAAAGTCCAGGGTCAGATCTTCACTCTGGCTTTATGTCATGATGTCACCGCCGGCGCCGTGGTGGGCGGAGTTAAATCCCCTGAAAGGTTTTGAGTGATGCTCCCGCGGCAAAATAAATCATCTGAGAGGACAATCCATTTAGAAAATGGCCTGAATTCATGCGGGCGAGTCTCATCGTCATTAAGAGATCACGTAGATGGAGGAGGAGATGAATGGACGAGTGCGTGGATTATTCCGAGGCCTCCGAGGGGTCATTAGTTCGTCCGTCGGTCGAGAACGTTGGAGCAACCGACGGGAGGGGTGGGGCCATCGATCAGGCGCTCCCAGGAGGACCTGGTCGGTCTTCATGTTGTCTGTCTGCGGTTAGATCGGATGTTGCTCCATCACGTCTGACAGCAACGGCTTCAAACAGGGAGTCCTCCTTTGACGGATGGTACATGAACGCAGCACGCTTTTATAGGCAGGAAGTGAACAGATGTTGCCGATGCCTTCAGCCAAGATGTGCAGCATCCATAAATTTGCTCCCAGCCTCCGCCTTTGTTTCCTCGGGGCTTTTGTTGCCCAATGACAGCTTAAATTAGATCTCCGCCCAGAGTTTTGCTCTGATGATGAGCCGTCGCCGTCACCCTGATCGGCGAAGCATGAGAGGAACAAGATCCGAGGAGGGACAGCGACTCGTCGTCACGCACATGTCCCCCCGTAGCCATCTGTTCCAGCGTGTACCGTCGCTCCGTGATGGAGAGTACAGCGAGTCCCACGGGCCCTGAACGCCTCGCTGCCAGGAGACGCCAACGGTTCATCTGGGCGCCGTTTGAGGGACTGATGGATCCAGGAAGACCCATGAGGACATGAAGCTGTGGACGGAGGACCAACAATGTACCAGATGTCTGCAGCCGCAGATATTTATTCATTTAATAGATCATGTAAACGCCGCCGCAAAGCCAGAGCCAAGGATCTGAATAAGTGAAAAATTAGGGGGGGGGGCGGGGGGGTTAGTTTCTGTCATTGGATGAATGTAAAAATAAAAATATAAACCTTCAGAAAATGGCAGGAAATAAAAAGTACTTGTGATTGTGGTTGATGCCGTACAACCAACTCCCGGGTAGCTGGTTAGTTGGTTGATTGGATAATTGTTATTTGGTTGGTTGGTTAGTTGGTGGGTTATTTGGTTAGTTCATTGGTTGGTTGGTTAATTGGTTAGTTGGTAGGTTGGTTGTTAGTAGATTTGTTTGGTCGGTTGGTTAATTGGTTGGTTGATTAATTTTCAGCATCCTGACCTCTGCGGTGATCGTGGATATGATGCTAACTGAGCTAACATGCTAACAGTTCTGTGGACGATCCTGAGGATCGGAGGAACGGGTCTGGAGGACGTTCTGCTGAGTCGGCGTCTTGCGGAGCAGCTGAAGCGCAGCTGATGGGACTCCTTCATGAGGCACAGGCGTCATTCCAGACGGTAGCGCTACACAGAGACATCACATCACAAACACACCCCTCAAATCCACGGCTTCGCCGCTGTCAGCGGGAATCAGGAGGAAATATGAAGGAACGGAGACACGCTGACATCTGGAGCTTAAGTCTGTTTGGAAAACCAATAGCAGATGGAACAAAGGACGACGGGAAGACGGAACCATCTGGATCGCAACACATGAAGAATGAGGAGCGCCTCGGAGACGACGCCCCCTTCAGGTGCTGAAGGTCATTAGTGGGACCGGTTGAAGGTCTTTAGTGGGACTGGCATCATTCTCCAGCACGGTGTGACGTTTGAGCCAAAACCGATCCATCAAACTCCTCCAAACAGACGAGTGTGGATCCGTTCAGTCGTACGGGATGAACGAGAGTCCATGAACGAGCCCCCTGCCTCCTATTGGCTGTCGTGACTCCCATGTCCAAGCTTCCTTTCTACGACACTTCATCGCCACACGCCATACTCTGACGTGTCCTAAGTGCCCCTCGTCCGCTCTGGATCAGATCCCGTGCATCACGGCGTGTTCGCACCTCGCCTCGTTGACGTGGTAAACATGTGACGACCGGAGGCAGCGGTGTCTTCAGAGGCATTAGATGATGACACGTCATCGTGATGCCGCCATCAGACGTGAGTGTGAACACGCCTCCTGACCGTCGGATGTTGTCGGACCATGAAAACTACAAAGACATCCAACATTACCTGAAACCATCTCAACGTTTCACGGACGGAGGTTCATGAGAACAGCTAGCTTGTAGCTAATCTGTTGTTCTATATGGACAACAGTTACGATGTCATCATACAAATTTGTGTCAACAGTTCAACCTTTAAAGCCTGAACCGTGAAATAATACTAGAAAAATCTCATTTTTGGGAAATGAATTCTAAAGGAACTTTGTAACATGTTTTATCCAAATAAATTACAAAAAAAATGTATATACGAGCTTTAATTTGCATAATTATGACTAAATCAAGAATTGTTTGACATGGAAATTGCTGATGTATCTGATTCTATACATCAGGTTTATTGGGGGGGGGTGTCTAATTTTTAATGTAAAAATGTATGAAATGTGATACTTTTGGCTTTTTTAAAAATATTCTCAAATATTTACAGTTTTCATCCATTCATTCATTAATTTCCTGTACTGCTACCATTGCTTTCACGGGTCACTGGGGTTGCTGGAGCTACTCCCAGTGGACTTACAGGCACGATGACGGCGCATTGAGGAACCACACAATAGACGAACGACCACTCACACCTGCGGACCATTTGGAACGAACCGTCAGTTTTCAACTTTCCATTCAGTTTTTATTTTACGTCGGTGCAGTGCACTCATTCTAGCGGTTTTGTTGGTCAAATATTTCACCTCGGAATCAAAGTGAAGCACCAGGAAGTTAAAGAAACGTCTTCCTGTTTTTGGAGGTTTATCAAGGAGAAGGAGGAGAAAGAACACCAACAGGCTTGTTCAGGTGTTTGTTGCCTATCATTTAAAACGTAATAAATTAAGTATAACGGAGTCTCGGGTTGATAAAGACGGGATCGTCTGTCCCACCCATCCAGGGCGTCAGGTTTTGGGTTGAGAGACTTCAACAGGATCCATTTTCCCGACTTCTGTACGGAATCCGGAAGTGGAATGTGGAAATAAACAAAATTTCCAGTTTGTGTGTCGTCTCAAAATTTGAAAAACTTTGACGCGTTGATGAAAGAATATTTTTTCACCGACATCCGGGGACAATGAACTCAACACTTCCTCTTTGCCTCTCTTCCAGGTTTCTATCCTCTGGATCCGATGCAGCTGGAGGAATACGTTATTAACGCAACAACACCTGAAGGCACTACGGTCAGAAACAGCGCCCCCGGTTGAGCTGTGCCACCATTAATACATCAGCGACCTTTGCGTTGTGGAGATAGTTCGTGTTTGAAAGGTGCGTTGAGTTAAACTGCTGGTTGTTGTTTTTTTGATGTCAGAAACATTCCGTTCCAAAAACATGCTCAGAATTACAACAAACGTCTCTAGACATTGTATTTATGGAGGGGAATAACAAGTCATATAACTGTTTAAGCGTAAAACAGATGCGTACATGTAGCAGCAATAACTCACTGAACTACGACCGACCGGCTCCGCCCGCTGCTCTTCATGAAGTTGACATTGGAATAATTCTGTTTATTGTGATTTGAATTATTCTCTAACGTGGCGGCTTTGCCAGAGACATTAGTGGCTCTACATCATTAGCAAAGCCAAACAAATAAACTCCTGTAATCACGCGGCTTCAGGGAAAACTCAGCTTCTCAAACGTCTGGCTTTATCTCCAATATTTAATGTTTGTGTAAATAATCCACGTCTGCTGCAGAAGCCAATGTTAAATTAATGTCAGCGGTATTTCTCTCTGGGTAGGGGGGGGTTGGTTGTACATTCAGTAAACCGAGCTGGAGTGGAACGCTCAGGTCGGAGCCTCCCTGTTTCAGGCGCTGGAGGTAAAGCCGTCTGTGGTTTCCTGGTCTTGGTGATGTCATCGCCTGCTGATGGAGGCTCCTATAAATGCTTGATGCTGTGTGGAGGTGAGAGCATGACGATTAGCTTTTAGCGGAGGTGCTAGCGTCTCTGCCCGGACAGCAGGAGGTGTTAGCATGAGCGAGGCCTCCTATTGGACAAGGGCGGCGGCGAGGTCGTGTGAAGACACGGCGCCGTACGGCGGTTTTATGGCACACAACTCAGATCAGCCAATCAGAGTAGGTTTCGCCAGGAAAGGGGAAGTCCTTATATGGGCTAAGGACCGCCCCCAGGTGGAGGTGGTGCGTTCGGGTGTAGACGGTACGACGACGTCCAGCTATTTTCAGCTGGATCCAGAGGTGTGTTTGAACGCATGTTGTGAACGCCGCGTGTGGGCGGAGCTACGCCGTCTACCCGTACAGTTTGGGGTTTTTTTTACTGACAAACCGCGCGTCGCTCCATCTGAAGCGAACATGACAGCGGCGCTGGCGTCCGTGGACCCGCTTGCGTTTATCGACTAATTGTTTCAGCGGTTCTGGCGCTCTGCCGGGCCGCCTCGCCTGACTTGTCAAACACATTTTGCGTCTTCAATCCGACGCGGCGCGGCATTAAAAGCACGACTGACATTTATTGAGTCCGTCGCTCAGATTTTCCCTCTGTAGCAGGTCAGCAGTTCTCGTCTCATTTTACTGGAGACATGTGTGAGGCCGAAAATACACAGAAAACAACACGGAACGCGTGATTGGTATTCAGGACGAAGGTTCGGTCCGACCTCCAGAGCTGCTGCCAGAAGCCGAGAGGCGGCTGCCATGCTAACGCTAACGGAGCACCACTGTGTTTCCACGTCGCTGTTGGTTCCTTCTTGCGTCACGTGTTTTAATTACGCCGTCTTTCTGACTCCGGGGCCGACACCGGTGCCTCCGCCAGCTGACGGCGCTGGAGGAGCTGCGAGGCACAGGCGCATCCTGCAGAGATTAGACAAATTAAAGCAGCACTTAAAGTATACGGACCTGATTAGCTGCGCTAATGAAATCACGCCTGACACCGCGGCTCCCTTTCACACGCTCGCCTCTGATCTGCCTTCCCTCGCCGAGTCGCCGAGCCCGATAGCGCTCCCTCTCTCACTCCCTCCCCTCCCCCGTCTTCACTCCCTCCTCTTCCTCTCTCATTCCTGGAGTAAGTGTGCTCCCTAGTGTCGTCTCCATCCCAGACGCAGGAGGACGGCGGGTGCGAGTGAAACGCTATCAGTGGAGGCCTCCGTCACATGACGCACAGATGAGAACAGATGAGCTAACGTTAGCAGCAGTATCGTGACACCAACACCACCGACTTCATGATTTTATCACTCATCAGTCCCAGCAGGGTCATCAGCCGCCGCCACCAGTACCGACCACCAGGTTCTTAGACACGGCGCTGTTAGCTTAGACGCTACATCGAAATCACATTTCTTGACTCGGGGCTTCAGTTTGGGTTTTATTTAAAAATGGTTTTAGTCAGATGTTCGGTGGGTTAAGAAAAGGATCACAAAGACGCTGTCGTTGCGGCGACCATTACTTTACAATCAAGATCGAATCGAGATGACGTTGCGCCGGCAGAAATGTTCAGACAGACTGAACCCGAGTCGATCCGGTAGAGCTAAAGAAGAGCTCATGAATAAACAGGTGAAGCGTTGATGCGGTTACACGTCAGGAGCGGCGGTGCGTAACCTGTGCTCAATAATTCGCTCGGCGCGGCGATCAATAGGCTCACCTAATGGAAGGAAGGCGCGCCGCGTTGATGCACATGTACCAACCCAGATCCGCCGCAGGAGCACTCTGCATACATTAACGCCCGCCCGGCACGGCGGCGGCGGCGTGAGGCAGGCGGCAACGCCCTCCAGCTCCTCTCAGAGTCGCAGCTGCACTCCTGCTGAAAAGCCGCCTGTCGTCGAGCCTCTTTATTTGACAGCTGCTCTGAAAAGGCCGCATTCCTGCCCATCGCCGTTTTATTAGCGACACCCACTTTTTTCATCGTGCTCAAACACTCGGGCGACTTAAGGGATGAGGGGAACGGAGTATCGGTTACCCCCATCCTGTGAAAATGCATGTAAGGCTCTCCATAAACCCTTTGAGGACGGATTCGAGCGCCACCCGGGTGGCGGTTCCATCCCGCAGACGTCTCCGGAAAAATTTACAGCAGCTTCCCATCCGGAATTATCCTACATTGAAATTAAAATTGAAAATTGAGAAGTCGTTTTTTTTAATTCACAGCGGCTTTCACTTCGCCTTGCCTCACCTCTCGGGAGGAAACGACCCCGAGACGTTCCGGACAGGAAGGAGCTCTTTTCTTCTCTTCATCCATGAAATTACGTCCAATAAGTGGAGAGGATTACGGAGGCGCGGCTCCGTCGTCACCTCACGCAATTAAGCTAAGCCGGCTCTCGTCCCGCCGCCACACGGCGGTAACCTGAGAGTGGGGCCGGCCTTGAGGTGGGGCGGGGTCGCCGGGTACCGCCGGAGAGCGGAGGCAGCTGCTAAGTGGACGCACGTCGTCCTGAGGAGCAACTGACAAACCAACACCAACGGACACTCAAGAGTGTGAAGCTCTGAAACTCAAGAAGGCGTCGCTAACGCCGCCGCTTATGAAGAGTTGATGAAGAGCAGGACGGGCAGCTGCTCCGAGGACGGTCACGCCTGGAACCGGCTGACACGCGTGATGAAAGGATGGGCCACGTTCACACGCCGGCGAGGTAGATGCTAACGTCAGGCTGTCGGGGGGGGGGGCGACACCCGACTCGCTGGCAGTCAAAAGGTGATGCACGATGACATCATGATGATTTCATACTTCAAGGACGTCACGCTGATGTCATGCCTGTAGGGTGTGAATGTGACACCGACACGTATGTAGCATAATCGGTATTAGCGGTACCCTGCTAGCTTCATGTTAGCTAAAAGTCGGGATGAGGGGTGCGTTTGGTTCCCAGTTACCTCCCTGATGATCCGTGGTGGGGGGTTGAAGCTTATTGGCTTCCTGGGGTCCGATGGGGGAGGAGCGTTGCAGAGGGGCGGTGACCCCCGATGACCTCCGGGCAAGCACCTCCCAACCCAGGAACCCCGGACGCTCCCCTCCTGATCAATCATGCCACCCATCCATGTCAGACATCAGACAACAGATGTCGCTTCCTGTAGCCTCCATCATACCCAGCGACCTTTGACCTCGCCATCACACGATGCTGGAGATGAGGAGGCGCTGGAGCAGCAGTGGGGGGGGGGGGGGCGTGAACACCTCGTACGACACGACGGACCTCCTCAGGAACAGCTGCGTCAAAGACAAATCTAATTTACCCACAGCAAAGCCCCATAATGCAACAGAAACTTAAGCCCGCTGATGGAAGGTTAATGCGCCCCCCCCCAGAAGAACAGATGAGCAGGGAGTGGGTTTTTGAGGGTATCTGATTACTTCCTGCTGGTAATTAACTAATGTGTGAAATGAGGAAGACTGTCAGGACAGAAGGAGGAAGAGGAGAACCTTGGTTAGGCTGCGGCGAGTCAGACTAACTTCCTCCTGTGACCACACCCCCTCTGAGGACCCGATTGGGACGTCTCATCAACGACTTCAACGACCTTTTAGCCAATCAATCTCCCCCAGTTAAAAGTCAGTTAAAAGCTCTAGAAATAACCAGATCTTCTCAGGAGGCGTTCAGGTCCTGTGACCCTCATGGAGTCAAACCTTTAGCGCGTCTTAAACACATCGTAACAATAAGCGGTGCTGAAGAGAAACTGCGAGCGTCAGCCTTCATCCACTCCTGGTAAATACAGAATCCGGCTGTTCATAATGACGCCACACCGCCGCCCATTCATCACCGTGAGGAACGGTGTAATTTCGTCGCTCATCAAGCATCAGTGACCCTCAGAATGAAGAACTTTATTAGCACCAGCGCGCGAACGGAGCAGAATTCCAAGAATGCGATGAGGTCATGGAGCTAATGGAAGAGATCCGTCTAGGGCGGCGGCGCCGGTTTGATCCCATCGCTGCTTTACGGAACGGAACGACGACCGCGCCATCCATCATGGAGTGACGGCGTAGATGACGGGCGCGTCCCCCAGCTGAAGCGCTACTGTTAGCGGTTGTAGTGGTAGCCGTTAGCAGGAGGAAGAGGCGGGATGCCGGCAATGCAGGTTGCAAACATTTGTTTCCTGTTTCCTCTTCTGATGCGTCAGCATCCACGCCATATTATTTTAAACAGCCCATTCATTACGCTTTAATTAGCTGATTGCCGCCGCGCTAGGAGCCACGGAACCGTGACGGAACCCTGCAAAGATGGCCCCAGACCTGGGCCCCCTCCAAAGGCTGTGTGAAGCCGGGGGGGGCCCCTGGAAGTGGTTCGCCCGTCCCGTTGGGCTGCAGCGCCGCCGCCGCCGCCGCTGGGGCTCGAGTCGTAATGTGTGAGTCGTAAACGCAACCGGAGGAATAAATTAGCCTGCTAAGCACTAATGGGCGGAGCCGCATCCATCAGGGAAGTGAATGGGAATTAATTTGGGCCACTAGGGAGTCGGTTCTAAATGTGCTGTCAGCACAGATCTGACAGCCAATCAGGAAAGGCTGTAAAAGACGAGCAGGCAGACCTGAGGAGGATAAACACCTTCAAGAGCAGCGACGTGATTGGCTAACGGCTGAGCTAACGAAGCTAAATGTCGGCGGAAGGTTGGAAATATTTCACCAAAGAAATAAAATGTGGACATGAGGGCGGCGCTAAAGGGAAAGTTAGCATCACGCTAAGGCCAAAGGACAGCCTTCAGACGTGTCCTCAAAAGGATGGATAGAACAAAGCGCCCCCCTACCCCCCCGCCCGTTCTCCCCCCTGCGCCGCCCTCTCTCAACCCAAAGGCGTGATGATGCTGGGGGGGTCAGGTCATTTCAAGTGCATGTCACGTCTCCCCTGGCAACAATCCAGGAGGTATCGAACAGGACAAGGCGGACAAATCCGTCACCCCCCCCAGGCGTCAGGGCCGGACCAGAAGACCCCCCCTCCCCTCCTAATCTGCTTTCATTTGCTTTCAACATCAAACAATGTGGTTAAATGTCAGCGAGGTGTGAACATCAGCTGCCCCCCCCCCCGCATAAAGTTTGCCGAAACCTGAAAAAAGTCGGTCATGGGGGGGTTTTTGGGTCAATCTCAACTTACGTTCAGCTTTAGCTCAGCCGTGTACACAGTAATAATAATAATCTGATCATCAATAATCGGATCATCGCCGTTAGCGTTCTGTGGGTTCACGTGGAGGTCAAGCGATGGCGTGCACGAGAACACGTGCATGCCCCCCCACCCACCGTCAACACAACATCGTCTCGCCCCAGTTCACAGACGTCAAACAGGAAGTTCGGAGCGATTGCTGTTTTACTCGCCGGCCGACTTCCTGTTAGCTCCTGGTAGCTCCTGTTAGCTCCCATCAGCATGGACCATAATGCAACATTATGACGTCATAATCTTCAAAGGTGAGCTGGAGTCACTCGTGAGTCAAGTGAGGGGTCCTCCACCTCCTGGGGGGGTCGGCCTCCAGCTGATCCTGCCCCCCCTCCCCCTCCTGGAGGTCGGGGTATGTTAGCATGTTAAAGTCCTTTGACAAACTAGTGAAAAATTGATGACGGGGGGGTTGTGTCACTCGTACCGTCGCACAAACGTCTCCGAGCGCCGACCGGACGCCTCATAGTGCTGCCATCCATTATTTAGTTGGGGGGGGGCTCCATCTCACTCTGGTCTTGTTCTACACCACATAGAGTTCAAACAGACGCGTGCAGGCCGGCAGAAGCATTAAATATTGATCAGTCCACTTGCTGATGAATTAGCCAATGACATCATATGATCAGGTGAGAGGGTGGAGGTGATTGGCCTTCGTCTCCGGGTGGGGCGGGGCCATTAATCTGAGTTTACGGCGACCGGAGGCACTCACATGATGAAGTTCTCGTTTAACATGAGAAAATCAGATGATAAATATCACATCCGGCATGTTTGCAAGCACCCCCCCCACACACACACACACGTACCCCGCCTGCCACCCCCCCCCCCCACACACACACACACAAACAGACTCTCAGCCGTTCATCCGATCTATCAGATCGGGTTCAGCACATCCATCCCATCATTCATCCGGATTCCTTAACGAAGCTCTCCAGCTCCGCATGCGAGCCATCACCCCTCCCAGCCCCGCCCCCAGCCCCCCCACTAATCCCTCCATTCTAATGCTTGTCCACATCAGGCTGGGCCACATTAAGCTACTGATTAATGATGTATTGATTGGACTGTTTCTGCCGCCGAGCCAAGGTGCTGAGTTGACAGCAGGCTCGCTTATCTGAGCCACCCAGCTTGCTTCCTAGGGGGGGTGGGGGGACGGTGTGGTGGGGGGGACAGCACAGACGCGTTTGTACACTTTTGTTTTCCAGTTGTGGGAAATAAAACCCCTGTGATGGATGCGTCCTCTGGGGGGGGGGGCCTGGAGCCAATTCTTTATTCTGCTTGGATTCCTTTACAGTCTCAGTTCCAGCAATTAGACTTCACCTCGTGTGACATCACTTCCTGTTCACGGAATCACAACACTTTGGTGAACTTTGGTTAAAAAAAATCATAATTTGTCAAGACGTGGATCTAAAATGTTGATTTTGACTTCCTGGGGGGGCGGGGCTACAGCCCAGGTGACTTCCTCTATGAGACTGATTTGTCTCGGTCCAAGTGTCTTCCTAAATGCATATGTAGATGCTGTTCTTTGCAGCAAAAGAGCTGGACGTGAAGCGATCAGCCTCCTCCCATATTAAGCTGGGGGGGGGGGTAACTGAATGGGGGTGACATTCACGTCCAGGTGCCTCCAAAAAAATCGCGCCTGACGGTTTATTTCCAGTTCCATTCTCCTCCTCGCCTCACCTGCGTTTGTCTGACTCACTTCTTTCCTCTGATCTTTCATTTTCACATCGCGTCCCCCCCTATCATATCTCACCATCCCGTCTCCTTCACCTCCTCACCCCCCCGCCTCTACACGAGCGCTCCACTTCCTCGTGTCTATTCACCTGTGATTCTCGTTTCCTTATCTCTGATTCCCCCCCTGATTGGCAGATAAGTACAGCTTCCGAGGACCGCCACGAGCCGCTGGCGCCTCACCCCCCCCCCCAGAAATGGCTTTTCTGTCTCTCTGCGGTGTCGGTGATCATAGAGACGCTTCCATGCATGCAGGCTGGATCCCCATCTCCTTTGCCGAGACAATAAAAGAGGCGCGAGGAGGTATGGGCCCCCACTGAGGGGCCCCCGATTTGTCTGCTAGCAGGGTAAAGATGGGTTCATGTTGGTGTAGAGTCTGTAGGGGGCACCGGCGTCTGATGACATCATCCGTTCCACAGGCGGAGCTACACGTAACGCCTAGCAGCAAAGCTAACATTTAACAGCGTGCTTCATCAATCCGCCCCCCCCCCCACACCTGACAAGCCACCAGAGGACAACAACCTGCGTCAGGTAGGATGACTGAGTTTTTATGAGGTTTTGTTGGAGCTGTAATGTCCTCACAGCCATCAACCCGGCCCCCCGTGGGGTGGGGGGGCAGATTGACGGCCCCACTGAGGACCGTCCTCACCATTAGAATGCAGACTGACAGTAGACGATGCGTTCGCTGCCACTAACGAACCCGTGATGAAGCTGCTGCTGCGTGTCATCCCGCGGTCAGCAGGGGATTTTATTTTGAAAGGTACTGGAAGGATGCTTCATCCATCGCCCTCCACTCAAGGTTGCCCCACCACCACCATCCCCCCCCCCATTCTGGCCTGCCTGAACTGAAGCTGTGAATCCTGTCAGACATCCAAATCGTCCCATTAGGCCTTCACTCTGCATTGTGGCTGTGTCACTAATGCCGGCCCGGGGCCCGGAATCGTCCGGCCCCCATCCCGGGAGATCAGGAGACAAATGGGGGGGGTGAGTGTCAGGCAGACGGAGAAGAGAGGATAGAAGAAGATGTGGTGTTCACTGACCCTTTTGTCAGCAGGACAGCTGAACATGTTTAATTTGCATGATAGAGTGAGGAAGATAACCCGTCACGTCTGTTTATCCAGCACCGGCTGAAGGGGGGCGAGGGGTTACCTGGTGACCAATCAAGGTGTGACCCCACCCCCTCACGAAGGTTTCATCCAGGAAAGGAATTGTCAGAATTCTGCCACTGATATAAATAGCAGCATTAGATAAAGCTAACTCCCAACCCCCGCCCCCCGCTGCCTCCCCATCATACAGCACAACCACTAATGGCTTCAACCAGCCAGATTTCCACTTACACGAGAAAAACTGACGTCCCTGAAGGCAGCGTGAGGACGAATGCCGTGATTCAAGCAGACAGTCAGTGAACATGTCGTGACTGCAGTTTAATGCTGTGCGTTACATACAGTAAAGGTAAACCAAATAGAGAACCAGCCTCCTGATGGTCCAGGGAGGCGGGGCTTAATCACAAGGCTGACGGTCCTGATGCGGGAGCGACGGCGGGTTTTCATCCGCGTCAGGTTTGCAGTTCTAGTTATTTAGTTTGGACACTGGGCTGTGACAGACGGGCGCCGCTGACACGCGGATTGACTGCAGCTGAATTATAGACCTCTGCTGCCATTCTGGTGTGTCGGAGGCTCAACAGTCGCTCAATCATGGAAGAGATGTGAATTATTTAGAGTCCTCCATCACGGCCAGGAACAGACAGACGGCGTAAACAGAGCCAGAGCTGCCTGATCGACTATTCATGTCTTCATCTGAGGCCACAGCGATCCAAGAAAACTGGATCTGTCAGTCACCTGTTGCCCAGACGTCAGATCTGTCCTTGCTTTTGAAGGCTTGTCTTCTTCTTCTTCCTCATTGGTCAGCTCCGCCCCCTTGGCATTAGAACTTGGTAGCACGGGAGCAGATTGTTTTCTCTACTCGTCTAATAGTCGTCTGCCGCGGGCGAAGCGCCGTCTTGATCGCAGTCTGGCGTTCCGATGGCTGCTCTCCGGATCGGTTCTCGTTCTGTCGCTGATGACCTCGGACCGAGATCATTTCATTCACCATTACCCCCTTTTCACCGCCACCACCGCCGCTGCCCCTTTCACTTCCTGAAATCACCCCCCCCCCCCCCTCCGTCCAATGTTTATCGCACAATAAACGCTGTCCGGAGACGACTCGACCATCAGAGATTTACCGTTAACCGTTAAACCTTGACTGTTTGGATGTTTCGACAATGATGTCATCAAATCAAATTCCTCCACTTCCATCAAAATCCACTGGGTTTGATGGAAGGATGTGGCATTCAGGTCCATTAAATAAGACTTCCTGGTTGAGTAAAGGCGGGAATGAAAGCATCGTCCAGTTCCATCGCTAAGACCTCAGTCCCTTCTGTAAAGTATTCATCAACAGTGAAACAGTGAGGGTTTCATTTCCTCTCCTCTTCCTCTAGCTGATCAACACAAAGACGGAAACGTGTCCGCGGGTTGGAACCTTTACTTATCCTCCACCTCTGAATCTTTACCCATGATTCATCCCTATCTCCTGTACGGAAGCACAACAGAGAGACAATCCGCGGCGCTCGTCTATTAATCCGGCTGTCAGATACTCTGCTCATCCTTAAAGTCGATGCGGATTCTGTAATTTCATGTTGGTCCCATCAGCCTCACCTATAAATTAGTCTCGCTCACAGGGAGCGGCGGCGGCTGGTAAGTGCTCCTCGCCCGAGACAAAGAGTATCTACAGAAAGAATATACGAGCATCGATCGGCCCCCGTGGCCACGCCTGCTTCCACAATAGCCGCTATTGATGTGCTGGAATTGCTTTTGAAGGCAGGCAGATTGATGGAACGGTGTGGTGCGGGTCCTTAAGGGCTCGGCTGCCCGCGCTGAAGCCTGATTCACCGACCTCGGGTCAATGGAGTCATTTGCATCGGCTGTCTTTGGTGTTTGAGTGAGTAGACGATCCTCTGAGAGGGGCTCCGAACTACCCCCCAAACAGGAAATAGACTCTTTCTCCTCCCAACAGTTTAATGGCATTGATTCTGTATCTGCTGTAACCTTTAAACACTGATGTGACGAGACGCCCAGAGTCTCGGTTTGCCAGCAGTGCCTCTTCGGCCTCGCCATTGGACCGCTATCGACTTCTGGAGGTTCATGCTGTAGGTAGATCTGATCTGGGGTCTGCGGCGGTCTTTCCAACCCTTATTGCATCCGGGCTAATTGTCGGTGAGCCCTGGAAGGGAGTGCTGAGAACTCAGGACTTTACTGAACACCAGGACCATGAGTTAGGGGTCAGTACCCTCCAATTAGAAGTGGAGTCCGGTTGGGGACTTTAGTTGGTACCAAAGTCAGACAAAAGTCTGTTGATCTACTTGAGTCTTTATGACTGTTTTGATCAACTCTGTTTAAACTCCGGATGATTACATCACTAGTTTCCTAGTGGGGGCGGCAGTGGCTCAGCGGGGGGGCGGCAGTGGCTCAGCGGTAGAGCAGATGTCTTGAAGATAGATCGCCCAGCCGTCGGTGGATCGATTCCCTCTCAAACCAGAACATCTCCGGAGTGTGAGCTGACGGTCAGCTCACCTCCCAGCCACTGCCGAGGCACCCTTGAGCAAGGCGCCGCCCCCCCTACAAGCTGCTCTATTGGGGCGCACTCCAGGAAGCTGCTGCCCGTCACTCTGCCTCCTGATGTACAGCTTGATGTTGTGTATTGTGTGTACTAACTGCATGCTTACAGCCCCCCTTGTGTGCTGTGGTTGTTTCAGGGGCCTGTACATACTGTGAAAAACTAACACAAAAATGTAACAAAATGTACACCTGAGTGACAAATGTAATTTTCCCGAGGGGATCAATAAAGTACAGTATATCTTCTTCTTCTTCCTTGCGGGACTGGCCAATAAGAGTCAACATGACGCGCTTACCAGCCTTTGAGGCTAACGTTAGCATATGACTACTGACGGCAATTGAATTTAACCCCAACTCCTCAGAGAATTTGGAATCCATGCTTCCCATGCATCTCCTGGACATCCTCTACGCCGTTAGCATCACTGTTAGCCTCCCTAAAGCATCACTGTTAGCTTAGCCGTTAGCATCAGTGTGCAGTTTATTTACATCCGGCATCTCCGTGAGCTCACATTGATTGTGTCGTGTCCTGATTTCCAAACTCCAGTAGCGTAGGATGGCAAAAACTCCAACAGGCTCGATTATCACTCAAGCTGTAATTTCCTGCGTCGTGATGCTGGTTTGTGATTGTGATCGCTCCTGTCACATGTCTTCAGTTCCAGTTTGGTTTTTGTCATCAAACTCCCAGCAGGAAAACAAATCTGTATTTCTAATTCTAACGCCAGAGGAGCCGATGACATTGAGCTTGATTCTTTTAGTTCAAACCAAAGGTTTTATCACAGTAAATTCTTCTGTCTTGCATTGAGTCTTGGGCTCCTTGGCGTTGAGTAATTTGAATCTCAAAGAGGAAACTTGTCAAAGGCACCCGTCTCCACGCCGACTGGAGGGACTCGGCCCCGCCGCTCATGTCAAGAGCGTTTATTTATGTCTCCCAGTGATTGCTGGGGTTTGTTGCACTCTGGAACTATTTTTTTCTCTCAGTTCTCAGCCGAAAAGTATTTTTCAAAGAAAGAGAAGTGGCACCAGCGAGAGCTAATATCTCCGGCAGCGAGCATCCTGGTAGGTGGGCTGAATGAAAGCTCTCACCTCATAATGGTCCTCGCTCACCAGATTGTTTGCAGCTTGGGGCGCTTCGCTTTGTCTTAGTGTTATTTTATCTTCTGTACCCCTCTTCTGATCTCCTGGTCCGCCCCCCACTTGCTCGGGGTGGCACCTGCCGGTGGCTCGATGCGGGTCTGGATTACTTTTAGCTCCTCTGGGCTCGTTTCAATCTTGTGATCTTTGTTGACATGTTATAACTCTTTCTGTCAAGATACTGTATTTTTTACTAAAGATGCTCCGTTTCTCAGCGTCTGTCTCTGAGAATAAATTCCACGTCGCTTTACGAGACGTCTTCCAGAGCTGGAGGCACAGGTGCGTCGGGAATGAGGAAATACCTGAGCAATAGCAGCTCAGGAAATGGAAGCTAATTCACATCAAGAGTCAGAGTCTCCTTGAAACGGTCTGAACGTTCAAGAATCGTGTTCTCCAGAGGAGAACCCGTTCAGACGTGGCTTCATGAGCAAATCCAGGCCCAGATATTTCTCGACCTTCTCGTTTGTAGTCCATGAAACACCTCGTATGAAGAGGAAACGGACTGAGAGGCGTGTCGGGTTCACGGCGTCGGTTTTTCTGGCTACATTTAGTTCTGAAGGAGTTCTGTCGTGTTTCCACCATTAAATGTTTACAATATCAAAGATGAAACAGATTCAAGGAGAGTCAGATGTATCATCCTGAAGGGCTTTCAGCTCTCAGGCTGCTCGAATGTTTCATCTTGAAAGGAGGTGTAAATGTCTGCTCACATTTTGGACCTCAGGGCTTCCATAGATTTAGCCCAGACAAGACGTGTGGACTTATTTGATGTTCAGGTGTTCAGCAGACGCTGCTCGGGTTTGTTCTGAACAAAACAGGAAGATTTGTGGAAACTATCTGTGACCCGGTAGAACCTCCGCTCTCTGTGGTGTTTGAGTCTGACTTGCTGGGAAGTTTGGTTGTAGAATAGAACCTCAACATACGAGTATTTTGAGATATGAGCCATCGTTCTGTCCATATTTTTATCTGGCATACAAACAAAAATCCGAGACACAAGTCAAGCTTCAGGACACTGCTACATCATTAGCCATCGTTAGTTATCAATAGCCATCGTTAGCTGTCGTTAGTTATCATTAGCCATCGTTAGTTATCATTAGCCATCGTTAGTTTTCATTAGCCATCATTAGCTGTCGTTAGTTATCATTAGCCGTCGTTAGGCATTTTTAGTCATCATTAGCAATCATTAGCCGTGTTTAGTTATCATTAGCCATCGTTAGCCATCGCGTATCCGTAGTAACGTGATGGTAAGGCGCTGAATCATCGTTCCACATCCCACCCAGCGTGATATGACATGTGCTTCAGCCGTCTGATAGGATCTTAAACCAGAGGTTACCTACTGTAGATGGAGAGCAGAGGATAGCGGCTGCCATGGCAACGCAGCGCCACCAACCATCCGTTCTCCAGATGTCTTTGAAACAGCGTCCTCTGCTTCAAACAGCACATCACACGGCGGTCCCTGTGAAGCATCCCGGCCTCACCTCGCCGTTTCATCTGTGTGCCTTTATGCGACGGGAAGAGAAGGCGGAGTCAGAGGAGGGGTGGCGCCGCTAAAGGAGCTAAAGGAACTACTTACAATGGAGTTGAATCTTTTTTCTTGGATGGCCTCATGGATTCTCCCCCATGCCAGATGCAGAGTCTCTCAGGTGAAACCCAGTTGGAGTTTATTATCAGCCCCCAGCTGCCCCCACCCCCCCAGCCCCGACCCCCCACTCAGATACAAACGTCCTGTAATGCGCCCCCACCCTGACGGAGCACACTTCTACACCATCTGCTCTCAATTATGCTGATTTGTCTCTTTCCAATGAGGAAGATGAACCTGGAGTTTGACTGTCATGCATGGATAACGGGGGGGTGTGGGGAGGGCGTGTCTGCAGCCCCCCCCCCCCCATCCGAGTGAGGAGCTATAGCTGTGATTCATTAGTCGATCTGTCTATTGATGAATCAGAGTCACGCTGTATTCGCTGCACGGAGGATTTCATCATGTCGGCGAGGCTCTAAATGTTCTGATCGTTAACCCCCGCCTGGACGGCAGGTCCCCCCCCACCCCTAATCGAATCTATTCATCAGCTGTTTCCAGGAACCCAATCAGACGGTTGGACTCGATCAATAGAACAGATTTTACAGCGTTTTCCCAAATCTAACCCAAAACGTTGCCTTTACTGACTCCTGAAAGCTCTAAATTAGCATCTCATTAGCGTTTCTACTACTTCCTGGTATGTCTACACCAGAAAACAAAATCGCTGCTTAGCTTCCTGCTAATGTTTTTGCTGATTTAAGATGAATGAAGCTGTTAGCAGTTAGCTTAGCTCTGGTTTACATGAGCCAAGTAAAAGCTGCTATTGTACGGCAACACCCCCCCCCATCCCCAGACCCGTCGACCTTCAGACGTTAGCATTCACGTAGCGTCCAGACACGCCGCTGCGAGGAGGAACATGATGTAATTGACAGAAATCTGCAATTTAGAAACGCAGGACCGCCCCCCTCCCCATCAGCTGTGTGTTGTGTCTCTTAAATGGGGGGGGGGGGGTTGCGAGATGCAGGACCTTCATGGTTCACGCAGTTCCATCCAGAGGAACCCGGATCCCAGAGCGTCAGACAGGAACCGGAAGTGGTTCGGACTGTTTCCTGTTCAGCGGGTTCAGGTGGTCTGTTAGCTTGTAGCGCTGTAGCAACACAATGCCCCCCCCCCCCAGACATCTCATGGCAGCATATCAGCTGGGGGTGACGGCGGCCTGTTGCCTCATTGATTGGGACGTTTGTGCCTTTCGGCCGTTTTTCTGTTTACGCATTCAGGTGTCTTTACAGCTGATGACAGCCTGCTGGGACACACACACACACACACACACACACACACACACACACACTGGTTATTTGCCCTGCCCCCCCTTTAGCGAGGTGCGGTTGGTTATTTCTCCCCCGACTAATCGTGCTTGAGTGTTCCTGACAAAGATTCTCAATCTCCGTCTCTGCAGGACGTCGTTTGTGAATCGACACACATCAGTGAAATCATCCGTCAATCAGAGGCACCCGACGGGAGCCGGTCGGATGGACAGATGGATGGATGGATGGATGGATGGATGGATGGATGGATGGGGGAGGGACAGACGGATGCCGGAACAATCAGGCTCTGATATTATATTTGAGGTCTAGACATCTGTATTTTGTCTGCAGCATCAGGACCAAAACGATTTCGTTGATCTTGCAAGAAGTCGCTCACGCTGTCAGACTGTTACCATAGCAACGACAGATAAACAACAGTCGTAAACTTGACCGTAAACAATGAAGTGAATCGATCGGTGCGCGACGACGGCCGTAAGCGGGTGACGCTGAATCACTTCAGTAGCATCAATACTATCATAGCAGCTGATTGGTTGATGCTGGAGAGGGCGTGGCTGAGGGGGAGGAGCTAAAGAGGGAAGTGAGTTGTAGATTTTCCTTCAAAGATGGACGACGTCGGAGAGAGAGACGCCACTGAAGGTAAAGGGAAGGACTCCACCTGTACGACAAATCCCAGGGATTGCAACAGGTGTATGTGTGTGTGTGTGTGTGTGTGTGTGTGTGTGTGTGTGTGTGTGTGTGTGTGTGTGTGTGTGTGTGTGTGTGTGTTTGTGTGTGTGTGTGTGTGTGTGTGTGTGTTTGTGTGTGTGTTTATGTGTGTGTGTGTGTGTTTGTGTGTGTGTGTGTGTGTGTGTGTGTGTGTGTGTGTGTGTGTGTGTGTTTGGGGGGATGAACCAGAACATGTATGCGAATCAGTTTAAATCACGGAGGAATGATGATGATGATGATGGGAATGATGATGATGATGATGATGATGATTCCACAGCGCCGGCCCCCCGAAGGCAACATCATCACAGGACAAATGAGCTGCTTGTGTGTGTGTTTGTGTGTGTGTGTGTGTGTGTGTGTGTGTGTGTGTGTGTGTGTGTGTGTGTGTTTGTGTGTGTGTGTGTGTGTGTGTGTGTGTGTGTGTGTGTGTGTGTGTGTTTGGGGGGATGAACCAGAACATGTATGCGAATCAGTTTAAATCACGGAGGAATGATGATGATGATGATGGGAATGATGATGATGATGATGGGAATGATGATGATGATGGGAATGATGATGATGATGGGAATGATGATGATGATGATGATGATGATGATTCCACAGCGCCGGCCCCCCGAAGGCAACATCATCACAGGACAAATGAGCTGCTTGTGTGCGTGTGTGCGTGTGTGTGTGTGTGTGTGTGTGTGTGTGTGTGTGTGTGTGTGTGTGTAATTTTCCTGACACTGATGA
Source organism: Antennarius striatus (assembly GCF_040054535.1). NCBI lineage: Eukaryota > Metazoa > Chordata > Actinopteri > Lophiiformes > Antennariidae > Antennarius > Antennarius striatus. Next base: position 4,338,001 of record NC_090787.1, on the reverse strand, counting down.
AATCCTCAAACAGGAAGCGCGTTCAGCTTGTTATGCGCGGTGCGTTCAGGGCTGATGGAGAGTGTGGATGTGGCCACGCATGGATGATCAAGCGATGATGAAACACCACATGAGATCGTGATGTGATGAAGACAATGTGGACACACACACACATACACACACACGATGATGATGATGATGATGGTAATTTTCTCTTTGTTCAGATTCCCTGTTTAAAACTGTTATTTCCTCTCATGTTCTGGTTTCACTCCAGTATCCGCCTGCTGGTTTCCCATGGTTTCCCATGCTAGCAGCTAGCAGCCTATGCTAGCAGCTAGCTGTTAGCATAGGCTGCCCTCGCGCGGACGAATCGTGTTGCTCTGCCCTCTGCGATCGCCTCCCATTAGACAAAATGTCAGAAAAGTTCCCGGCGCCCTTTCTCCTGACAGGAAGTGATGAAGTGTCGTCCGCGCGGCGCAGCTGACGCAGCATCGCTAAATATACACACCTGTGTTCCAAAGGTGTGTGTGTAGAGAAAACCCCCCAACATCAGGAGAAAAGGTGTGTGTCGTAGGATAGGTGTGTGTCGTGGGATACACAACCAGAAAAGTTGAACCCGGAGGAGGGTTTCCTAGCTGCTAGCGCCGATGCTAACACACTGCCTCCACCCCCCCGACGCCGACGGGAGGTGTAAATGTTAAACAGATGTACCTCTTGACCTTTCCATCTTCAGACGGGGGCCGTGTTTTTGTCTCTCCGATGGGTTTTGATGTTTTGACAGGTTGAGGTTGTGAAAAATTCATGGCTTTGCTTCTGTTGGCAGAAGCCGTGAGGGGGGGGGGTCATCACGGGGTCACGTTCACCCGCACAGGAAGTGGGTGAAGGGATTGATGCTAACGAGATATTAGCATCGTGGCATCAGATGGAGTGTGAATGGAGTGGAGTTACCAGTCCTCCTCTCTGCAGAGATTCATGGAGTTTCAGCTCATTCTTCAGCTGCCCCGTCCACAAATGCCCCGTCTGGGGTCGCCCATCGCTCTCGTCGGGACGTTTTTGGCCCCGGCGGGCGGCTGGTTTGAGCCAAAACGCTTTAAAAGATCCTCCAGAAGCTCCTGAAACGCTCTGACAGGCTCCTCATCTGTAAAGAGAACCATCTGAGGTGCCATCTAAGCCCCGCCCCCAAGGTGTCTCCAGCTCCGCCCACCAGGGAGGAGACCCCGGCGCTGGAGGGGTTGGGTATCCCGTCTGGTCCTCGAACGCCTCGTCTTCCTGGGGGAGCAGCAGGAAGGGGCAAAAAACAGGCATGAAGGAATCTATCTGGACCCCCCCAATGGAGTACAACCCCATTCCCCCCCATTAGACACCCAGAGGTGTAAATAACTCACCCCACCCTCATGACCCAGCGACAAAGAGTGAGAAACTCTGGGTTGATGGATTGGTGAGACTGGAGGTGTCTGACCCCCCCGACCCTAAAACCTGAACCGGGGAGGGGGGGGGTGCTGTCTGCTCTCAAGGTCAAGGCGTCTTGTATCAATGATGGGATCGGGAATCCTCAGCATTTCCTGGTTCCTGGTTGACTCTGGGCGAGGGGGGCTTCAAGACGGGTGGGGGGGGGTAACACCAAAGAACACCTCCTGAGTGGGACGCCCCCTCACTTCTTTCTTCCACTCTCCTTCACCTCTGCAGCATCAGAGCGAATAGGAACGCAAGAATCTTCTTTTGCCTTCATATCCTCACCCCCCCACACTCACGCCCCCCCCCCCCTCACCAGACGTCAGCTGAGAGGGTGGGGGTTTTTTTGGGGGGGGGGGGGGGGGACCAGGATGTCATTGCTGACAAATACCCCTCCATCCCACGGGGGCCGGATCCGCCCATCCCTGTTCCTACAGAGGTGCCCTTCATTTAAGTGGGATAGCGTCACACACACACACACACACACACACACACACACACACACACACACACACACACACACACACACACTGGGGGCTGAATTATGATGTGTTTCAGACCTTTGTCTCCTTGTCAGCTGGGATGATTCATGCCTCTCGCTGCCCTCGTCTGCCGGCTGCGCTCCTTTCTTTTCCTCGCCGGGACTGAAATGCTTATTCAGGAGCGTTCACACAGATCTTCTCTCTGAGAACACGGACACACACACGCGCCGTAAACCCCTCCCCCGCCCCCCCCCCCCCCCCCAACCCCCAAAACCGGAGCTGGCCAACAGACAGCTGGAGCTGAACGCCAGACAAACGGGCCGCGCCGTAAATCGTCCCGCCGCTGATCTGCATGCCGCCATCCGTCTCTCCTTCTGCACGGGAGCAAACAAACCTGATGTTATCAATCTGCTGCTGAACGGACGGCTGGGCCACGCCCCCGGCTTCATCTCTATGTGATGATGATGATGCTAGTTAGCCGTGTCGCTAACGCCGCTGATCCACTAAAAGCTCCAGTAAGCTCCAATAACACCAGTAAATGTGAATTTTTAACAGAGAATCTTTGATCAAGTTGTCGCACCTTCTTCTACCCCGCCCTTCATCTCCATATCTGATTTGCCCCCCCCCCCTTTCCTTATCTCCATCCGCTCAGCTGGTACAGATGTGTCGGACCCGTGTTGAACCGACCCCCCAAGGCTCAGCAGGAGGCCTCTGTGGCGCCGGAGGAACAGATGTAATCCCGTCGCTGTTTGAATACGGCTTACAAAGTCAACCCCCCCACCCCACACACTCACACACACACACACACACACACCTGCCTCACAGATAGCCACATGCAAACAGTTTCGGTCGTGTTTGTTAGACGGGCGCCGTTATCTCCTCCCACACAAAGCGACGGGAACGGCGAAGTGGGGGTGGGGGGGGGCTCTTTGTACTGGTGACTCCAAAACTCATACGACTAGCTCGCATCTCATTACAGCGTTTGTTCTTAAAAGCGACGCGTCGTATGAAAGACGATCGACGTCAGTTGTTCCATCGGCATCCAGGACGACGATGCCTTCACTGACCCTCGGTACGTTTGGCTGGGATTGGAGCTCAATCCAGGACACTCAAAGTTTCATGAAGTTAACTAAGACGTGGAGTTGTGTTCACTGACTGTGTGGACTTGCCATTTAAGAAGATGAAATAGTAATGAAGCAATAAAACCGGTTCAGACGGGCGATCTTTGACTCGCCGCCACCGTCCTCCTCAAACAGCACACATCAGCTCCCGTTTCCCATGATGCTTGGCTTGTTTTTATTGTTCAGGCCAGCAGGGCGTCATAAAGAAAACACCCAAAATGAAATTCTCATTTTCTGGGAGATATTTGCGCTGACCCCGGAGGTCTTTCGATTAGTGTGAGCGCTCCTCCCAGCTCCTCTTTCAAGCGGCGCCCCGCTGCCCTTTCTTTTTATAATCCACATTTACTCTGCACTCACAGAAATATTAATAATTGATGGGACCATTTGGAGAAATGCAAGGATGGACTCAACACGTGCAATAGTGGAAATGTCCCCCTCCCGATCCGGAACGCTCTGGCGATGTTTGGAAAGATGCTGTGAGAGCAGGGGGAACGCTATTCACTAGTTACACAGGAAAGAACAGGGGTCACATGACCTCTGTGATTACAGATCGGTAAGTTAAATGATCATGATCGTGTCCCAGCATCATGTTAGCATCCTGCTAGCCTCTGGAAGCTTCTAAGCCTCTTTACAGCAGCTCCTAGCGAGTGTCGGACAGACATTGTCAAATTGCGGCCCCAGGGCCACATGTGGCCCGTTAGACTTTATAATCTGGCCCACTAAACTATATGTAGTAATCCTTTGTTTTACTCATTAATGCGTTCCAGGACCACCTGTGAAAAACGAAATCCCGCGACAGAGCGACGAACCATGTACCGTATTATTTACGGTAATTTAAATGTTTATGACCCCCCCCCCATACTGATATTAAACCACCTTCTATCTGTATTACCTTTTCCCACACTCTGATAGACTGTTTGAAGCACTTTTGTATTATCGGTTCCATTCGGGGCGCGATCCTGAACCTCAGGTTCAGAAACCGGCGCCAGGACCCGGTGATAAACCTGTTGGGTTTTTTTTTGTGTATGAGTTTCGTGCAGATGTGTGGCTTCAGGGAGTCCATCACCATAGTGACATGGCAGGCATTCTCTTCATGTTGTTGCCGTGACAACCCTTCAGACAAAAGACAAGAGAGCTCCTGGAGCTGGACGAGGAACTCTATTAGGGAGTTTTACTGTAAGCGTGACGTCTGCTGCAGCCAATGGGATGAGTCCGTTAGCTGGGCTAGCTAATGCTAAATTAATAGTTTTAACTCGGGCACTGCAGACACTTCCTTTCACTTCCTTTAAAATGTCCTACATACAGTGAAAGCACCACGGGTCAGGGTCAGACCGGAGCTAATGCCTTCTGTCAGAAATAATCTGGAACATCATTTGAATGTCGCCCCTACAAGCAGGACTAACCCTTCAATCAGCGGATTGGCCGGTCGGATGGAGGGGGCGGAGCTAGCGGTGGTGGGTTATCCGTTCCTGTCTGGACATCCCCCCGTGGTCACAGCCGTGACATCGTCTGTCACCACCGGCGCTGGCGACCAACCGCTCACACATTCTGTCCTTCACATGTCAACGGGCCGACACTTGATCCTAATTGGTCACTACTGGAGGGGGCGCCCCCCCCCCCCCATCAGCCCACAAGTGTTTAAATTCTGCCTGTGAAACCGGACCCGGCCCACGGGGTCAGTCCTCCTGGTGGCAGGGGGGGAGCCCGATCCGACAAACACAAACAACCAGAGCTCCACTTTGGGCCCAGGCGGACACATCAGAGAAGGGTTTGAACCGGACGCCATTCCTGACGGGTCATGGAGGGGCTCCATTAAACACTCCCCCCATTCCGGCCTGTCAACAACCAAACTGCCCAGGGACCGGTTTGTGTTCCCACATAAACGCTGACACTCGGGGTGAAGCTGAACCCCAACAGGCTGACGTTATTCCTGCCATCCTGTGAATCCGATTATTCCCTCAGTTTTGACTGGAAGGTGTTGGAATACAGGAAACAGAACCTTCGGCAGGTTGGTTCCACTCCAACTGGAGTGAATATTAAATAAGATGATGGTAAAGGTATTTTAAAAGTGTGATCAGACATCTCTCGACTTGACACTGCAGAAGAAGAAGAGTTTGTCGTTGTGCGACTGACCTTGTGGTGCCCAACAATAATGTGGGGGCAAATTGTGGTGCATTACAGGTGGCAGCTGGGTAATTTCCTCCAGATAAACAGGTTGGATGCACGTAAACAGGGGTTGTGGGATTGCCAGCGGAGGACATGATGCATTCAGTGTCTCTACTCGCTGCAACACTGTTATTATCGAACCAGTCGGCCACAAAATTACACTTCCTGTCCGTCGGGTCGGAGTGAGTCCGTCCAGAGGTAATGATAGGCCACGCCCACGCTGCTCGTAACACAGCGTCTTACTGTCAGTATTACATCCTCCACATCCGTCCTCTGTGTTCTCAGGCTTTAATTTAACGTTAGCTAAGTGCTAACTTAATGTTAGCAGTTTTTTTAAAGGTGGAGTCATTACAGAGGAAGTATGACCGTATATGGGCATCAACGCTGGCTTTGATGTCTGCGTCACTATTAGGAGCGTTGGGTGATCTGAACGGGCCGTAAGCCTTTCCACTTACCAGCAGGGGGCGACGCCTTCAGTGGCAACAGGAAGTAAGTGTTTAAAATCACCTGGACAGGTAATGAATGAATTACTACCCAGAAGTCCCAGCGACCCTCTGATGACCTGAATCGACAGGAAGCATCTTCCTCTGCAAAAGCTCCCCAGGAGGGATTAAACATTTACTCTAATGGACGCGGGATAAAAGCTGGAACGCCGGGCGACATCCAACATGAGACGATGATCCCAGGTGGGGTCTCTGCCGGAGTGAGACAAAGAGTTCACGCACCTAGCATAGCATGTAGCTTAGCACGTAGCGTGGAATCACCTGACCGAAACAACCCTCTCCTTTGGAGAACGTCGACCATCAATAATGGAAAGGATGAATTATTGAGTTTCATGTTTGGGACAAAATTCCTGGAGTCAGAACAACTTTCATCTTATCGCGTCCCTCCAGTTCTGGAATACTCCTGGTTTTCTTGCAGCAGCTGCAGCTTCAGACCCACCGGAGGGTTTCTCTCTCTGGTGGGAGACTGTGTCAGGATACTGTGACGCCTCTAGAATGATTCAGGACTTCTTCTGGAACCAGGTCTTGGTGGAGTTCGGGATGTACTTGGGATCTTCATCTAAAGATATCTGAGATTCATCTTCCTCACAACTAGAGACGATTTCTTGTAGGATTCCTGAACCTTGATGGACTCCACCTGAGTCTATCTGGATGGTTCTGATGTTCTGAGTCAGCAGCAGTGAAGGTCTTGGAGCTGGATCTCTTAAACTACCCTGGTTTGACTTGATGCTTCACCATACTTCAGGGTTCAGGTGCGTTCCTCCAGAAACACCTCAAATCCAAACTTTCCATGCAGGTGTCTTGGAGCCCACATGTGAATAAAACAGCTCCTTCGGCTGCAGGCCAGGGTGGCGTGGCGCGGCGCTGGGGGGGGGGTCACCTTCCTCGTTCCTCCTCATGACTAATTCAGACAGGCTCTTGCGCCGCCGACCAAGAAGCAAACACTCGGATAGCGAGGCAGTAAAAAACATGTGTTTAAACTTTCCACAGTGCCATTATTTTGTTGCCTTCAGCCATGGAGGACAGATTAGCATTCGGGCCGTGCCGCGTTTGGACTACATTTGTTGTTGGGGGGTGACACGCCGCTTCCATACTAATACATCTGGAGAACGTTCTGGTTTCCCGAGCAGGCCTGTTGAAAGGTAAACACGGGCGGAGGAGCCTTTGGGTCTGCACCGCCGTTGTCAGGCGTGTTACGGGAGGGAGCCGGTGTTTTAAACAGTCGCCCAACACGTTTTTAAGACGAACATCAAAGTGTTCTCCGTGGCAACGCGGGCGACTGTCAGCAGCCCAATTAAAACGCTGTGTTTGCTTTGGCAGGAGGGATGCATATATCAACTGAAATCATTAGGAGCGAGGAAAATACGGAGGTGCCAAGCCGCTTTGTAACGGTCGCACATTTGTTCAGACGGGACGAGCGCGGCCAACATAAACTCTCCGAGGCCAACTTCCTTTCTCCTGTGTCTTTTTTTTTTTTACGACGGCGGCTGCAGCTGCGTGGTGACATCAGATTACTCAAAGAAACGGCAGCGATGGCGGCCGGCGGCGCCGCAGGTGTTCCTCTGGAAAACGCCCACGAGCTGAAAGGCTTCAAGAAAAAATCAACGGAGTCTTGAAATCAGTTTTTGTTTTTCTGTTATCTACTCGTCTTCCACTTTCGGGGGTCACGGGGGTTGCTGGAGCAAAGCTGGTGATTTTCCTCAAAAGTTCCATAAACTTTTTCTGGATTGAGAAACTTGTTTCGAGCAGAAAACCTTTCGCCCTTGCTGAATTTTCGTTTTTGTCGTTCCCTTTACGCCTGATGCGTCGCTTTAGTGTCGCGGCTTTGATGTGTAAAGTGTCGGGACGAGACAATCAAGTAATTTTCAGGACACAGAATGAAAGTTGTCCACTTTAACGTCAGTAATAACTGTTGGCATCTATTTGATGGTCGTTAAATCTCAATGATATCAGACGCATGGACCTCTCGCTGGAGCCGGCGCTCCCCTTCCTGTGAGCGTCATTAGTCGCCTCCTTCTTCCCCTGATGTCCCCATTTCATCTTAATGGTGCTTGGCTCACTGCTACCAATTGGATTATTAGCCACAATTAAGTCCAGGCTAGCAAATGGCTTCCAATGAGGCATTAACTATCAGAGGAGAGTCTGCGAGAGGACGGCGGCGTCCTCCTCGAGGGGGTGGCGACAGATGTGCCCAACTGGAAAACGTCTGGGATCTTCTTGTTACCCGTGGGCGATCGCACAAAAACACACACCGATAGTGTGCGTTTGCTGACGGGTGAAAACAAGCACACACACACGCGAGAGCTGTCATGGATCCACAATGGATGTTTAGTGTTGATGATGAATGCAGAGGGGGATTTTTTTTACTCGCCTCTTGCATCACCAGCGTTCATCCCGGGCGGCGTTCCTGATGGAGCCGCCGTTTGGTATCCAGCACACGTCCGAGCGAGTCACACGGGGAAGGAATACGCGTTCCGGGCCGTTACCGAGCTGGCGGACAGTGGCGGCGTCTTAATCATCGGGATCCCGAAGACGTTAGAGAACGTACTAGAGATAGAAGGGCGATGACATCATCGTCTGACCATGAATGGGATTATGGTCTGTTTATCTACTCATGGGGGGCTTGGGGGGGAGTTTTTATTTAACATTGTTATCTGATGTTATGGTTTAAACATTCATATATAATGTAAAAGACATGGTGACACGTTTAGCTTTGAGCACATCTTAGCACGTTTAGCTGTAAGTGTGTGTGTGTGTTTTCTGGGTGATATATTCTACATGTTAGCATGTTTAGCTCTATGAGTGTGTGTGTGTGTCTGTGTGTGTGTTCTGAGTTATATATTGCACATGTTAGCATTCTAGCGCGTTAGCAGCTATGTGTTGTCTGTGCTGCAGGTGATGCTGTCAGGTGGAACCAGCAAGGGCTGATGGGAGTGAGCGACACCAGAGCGACGCATCCCCTGGGGGAGCAGGTACGGTGGGGTCATGTGGGGGGGGGGGGTCTGATTGACAGAATAAAAGCAGCATAAAGCAAACGCTGCAGTGAGGGTCCAAATACTTCAGCAGCTGCATTTGCATTTGACATTTGAAGCTTTCAGCGGCGGCGCAGAGGAGCCAGGAATGATTGCAGGAGGTGAAAAAAAAAAAAAAAAAGCACGACAGGATTTATGTTTTTAAAGAATATTAACGGCACAAATGAATCGGCGCCGCGGCAGAGAAGAGGAACTCCTGACTGAGATTCATGGTTTCTGCCAGAACCCCTTCCAGGAGTCAGGGATCACTGTCGGAGGGAAAGGGTGACGCATGAAAGCTGAAGAGAAAAATACAAAACTGTCTCTCTAACGGCAGCAAATTAATGCTGCGTCCATCCAGAGAGAAACGGAGGCGACGCCACGACCTGCTGAGGAGGCTGTTTCCCCTCCGCCCCCGCCCAGCAGCCGCTAACAAGAAAAGATTTAAGTCCAAGAAGCGTGCAGTTTGTGTCACACTACACGAGTGCAGCTAATTAAATCCTTTAAAGTTCCAGGAATGAAGTTATCTCCGGCTGACAGTCTGCCTCCAAACCCCCCCCCCCACAAACACAACCCAGGAGGAGCTGGAGGATGCTGTTTGAAGATGGAGAGCTGGGGGGGCAGAGATGACAGGGATGAGGGGCGTCAGGTGGATCACTCTGGAGAAATCCCCGCGTTTAAAGTCTGACTCAGCTGAACCTGAATCCTGAATCATCAATCCAGAATCTCTTCTGGACCGGGGTCAAAATCAGGAAATCTGGAGGAACCAGGTTCTGGTCACAGGAGAAAGGTCAGCTTATGAGGAGGCGTGGCTTTAGGTCACATTATGGGACCTGTTTCCGTTGGTGCCGGTCCAGCCGAATGGGAGGACTCCTGGGGGTGTCAGTCCAGAACCAGCCTTCCTCTCATCGAGGAATCCTGAGAATCATCCACCAGGACCGTCAACCTTCTAGAACTTTATCGGTGCTGATGTTGCTCAAGTGTAGGGGGAGGAGCCTAAATGGTTTCCCCTCCTGATGGTCCGACTCATCCGATGTCTGAGTTCCCTGTTCTCCTCCTGATTCCGGGTGGTTCTCCAGCCAAGCGTTGGCAGCAGCCATTAGGATGAGGGATGACGGTGGCGTCTGGGCCAACCTTCAGGGCTGCGCAGAGGAGAGTGTGAACAACGCGTGCATTCAAACGCCACACTTATGTACAGTATGTGCACGCTGCCTCGCCCGCGCCGTCCTCATCCTCACGGGCCGGAGACGCCGGGTCGCGTCAGAATCAGAGCGGCAGAAGAAACGGCGACCTTATGTTAGATTGAACTCACAAGCTCCGCCCTCTTGAACTCTCACACCTGATTGGGCGGCTGAGCTCTCCTCATGGCGGCACCGCCAGATCACCTCAGGTGGAGCTCAGCCTCATCCATCATGATCCGAATTAATCCCTGCAGAGAATCGTTGGCGTCTTTCTCCCTGTCGCCGCCCACATCCACTAAAACCAGGTCCCCAATCGGTCACAGCGTCCCGCCCCCATGTCCCCAGGCATCACCAAACGATCCAAGCTGCCTCTTCTGAGGGAGTCATGATGGTTCATCTTAATGACACTTTTTTATTTCCTGCCGTTCTTTTTATCCCTGCCTTGTTTTCCTGCTCTCTTTAGTCTCATCCCGGGAATTCCTTTACGATGTCTTGCCTGCAGGATGCCGTTGCCACGGTGATCGGTATTTCCCCAACATGGATTCCAAGTGTGTGCTGTGAGAGTGGCAGATACACAACCTGAACTTCCTGCCACGGTCTGGGTATCTTGGTGCATGGTGCCGGCGTTTTGGCTGCGGGCCTTGTCGGACTTTTGGCGTTCCCACGCATCATCACATCACGACGGCACCGACCCGTCATCCGTGAACATGTAATGACCTCCCCCACGAGGCTGCAGGTGCAAGTGTACTCTAGAGGGAGGAGTTGGCAGCTGTGGTTAAGGGACGGTGGGATGGAGCCGGTTCAGATCCAATCGCGCCGCGCCGACATCATCTGGGCGGAGTCACGCACAGGTTCACACCGTCAGACGGACCAATCCGACGCAGCGCCACTGCCTCAGTCAGCTCCGGACTGCTGCTCTATAGACATCCAGACGCGGGCGGAACCCAGAGTGGGCGGTTCTTCTGACAGGACCCGCCCACTTTGGTGTTCCTTTGGGATCTGAACCCGGAAGCTTCTGTTTCTGGTCTGCATTTCACAGACTGATCCTCCGACTTTAGAAACGATACTCACAGACACACAAACAGATGATTAACGGGCGATCCTCCGCCTCCCATCCGTCTCTCGCTCCCCATCGCTCACCCGCGTCCCGGCGCTCACCTCTCCGCCCCGTGACCTCGTCCACAGACAGGAAGTCCCGGTGATTAATGCCGGTGAGTGTGTGTGTGTGTGTGTGTATGTGTTCTGGCATTCCGTGTCTGGGAATAACTCCTGCTGAGTCGCAAAAATCCCCGGACTTGAACTTAAAACATGGGAAGTTTTTGATGGATGATTCCCTTCGTATCACGTTTCCAAGACGATGAAGTCGTTCACGTTTAATCGTGTTTATTTCACCGAATAACGTCTGACAGTGAAACGTCCAGACGCTTGGGCTCCTCGTTTCTTCATCTCCTCACCCCTTCATCTCCTCATTCCTTCATCTCCTCAGGCGTCAGCTCCTCGCTGTATCAGCTCACATGTGCATGTTTTTATATGCCGTGTGTGTCTGGAGATGTGGAGGTTCCCCCCAGGCCGCCGCAGATTGTGAAGAAGACCCTGAAGGCACCTCCTCACACATGAAGATGTAAATATCCTGAAGCTCCGTTTCTTTTTCTCGTTTCTCCTCGCGGCTCAAGGGGACTGAGCTTCCTCCTGCTCCGTTAAAACTTGTCCTTATCTACCGGATCCTCACGCCACCGCCGCCTCTCGCTGGATCTCCGTTTGCTTCATCCGTGTCACGGACGTGTAATTACTGTCAGAGCCTATTAGGCTTGATTTGCGGTGATGCTTAGGATCCATTTGTGCTTCAGAATAATGTCTTTTTTTTATATATATACTTGCCGGGAAGCAGAAGAAGAAAGAGTACAACGGTAGGTTAATTAAATTTGAAGCATTCCAGATTTTAATCATGGAGCGGAGAGGAAGCAGAATGGAGAGAAAAGCCAAACTGTGATTTCTGCCGATGCTCACCTAAAGGAGTCTCATTGGTCGACGGTCGTCCTTCCAGACGTTCAAACGAAAACCAGAGGCACTTTAAATTAGACATGGGCCCGCTACGTCTCCACTGGTTCTATCAGTAATTACATTACTCATCTCTAAATCTCACTCTCATCATGCTTAATCGAGCAAAAATTGGACACATAAGAAAAAAATAATTAAGGTGCCCTTTTCCATCAAAGAAATTAATTTATGAACGCGGGAGGCATGTTCTGGGGGGGTTTCTTTTCCCGCGTGCCGAGAGCACCGAATTCTGCTCATTTCAAGCAATTTGGGACATTTTTCTTCCGAGGACACGCACATTACGCTCGCCGCCCGACTCTCGCCGGCAGGGCTTTAGAGCTGCAGTCGCACATCAGAGGTGTCCGAGAAGTCGCCCGTCTCAAATCCTGATGCGGGTTCAGTCGTGTTAATCCTCAAGTAATATCCTCTGTCTGGTGTCGGCGTTAAAGTGCCCACGCCTCTTGACTGAACTGGACGCCATAAAAAGAGGAGGGGGCAAGTGGTGGCGGCGGCTGACTAATAGCTCCGGCCTGGGTCTTCCACTGAGACAGGTTACAGAACGAATCACGTCCGCTCATGCGTCTACATGGGACTAAATCTGACGCATCACTGGGGGGGGGCGTGGTGCCGGAATCATTAACATCTTCTCCACCTGAGAGCCTGTGTTGTGTTCAAGGACATCCGTTTCTTTGCAAACCGCAGCTTTCCTCTTGATGAACAGTTTCCTCGTCGTTAGCATCTTTTACTTTGACCTGTGTCGTCCTGCGGGGGGGGGGGGGGGGGGCAGTGAGTGAAAACCTCCTTAGTGGGTTCGTATCTGTTCTTTTTACTTTGTTGTCATGGCGACGCCCTTCAGGCGCCCTTCGGAAGGCGTTAGCTTGGTGGTCCGGTGTGATCTGACATGATGAGGCTACAGATCGACCCTGGCGTCCGCTAACAGGTGTCGCTCGCTGACAGCCCTCATCCGCCGGCGGTGTGTTTTTTGGGATCACTCGCCTGTAAATAAACCCACGGAACGAGTGCGCCGGGCTGTTTCCATGGCGACGGGTAGCACACCAAAGTCAATCTGGAGACAGACTTTGCGAGCAGAGCGACAATTACAGTGCTGTTAGGGCGTCAGAGGCCATTATGGAGCTGTCTCCTTGACACCCCCCCTCCAGCAGAGGAGGAGGGGGCGGAGCTAAGGTGGGTCTCCTCCGACAGGAGGGCAGCATTTGCTCCTGTAATCGTCTTTCAGCTTCAGTGTGCTTCATCTACCCTCTTTGAGGCCACGCCGTCACTCCAAGAGGGCGGGGATGGGGGCAGGTCCAGGAGGTTAGCCTAATAGCATTGCCTAAGTCATATTTAAACATATAGTTGATATTGGCATTTTTGCTTTTAGGCTAACGATATGTCGCATTTTTTCATTGTTGACTGCAGCATCCCATAATGCACTGCATCAGTTTTAGCGCGCTGAGACGACCCCCAGACATTCCGGGTCGGCTTCAGTCCGACGTTGCAACCCTTCACCAACCTATATTTAAAACAAGTAAGGTGTTTGCGTTGCGAGCCGATGTCCCGCGCTCCGGTAGCCGCTGTTAGCATGCTAACTGCTAGCCGCCCCCTGCGCTGCTCTCACATGTCAATCCCCCCCGACCTCCTCTCAACACCCCATTACGCCGGGCCGGGTTTGGTGCCGGCGCAATGAGTGACGAGTGAAACCACCGGAGGAGGTTCGGGCCGCATTCCACATCTCCTCCGGGAGGCCAACTTCTCGGAGACTCGCCGCTCAACGTCCAGAGGCCACGTATCCCGGTGCTGACGGATATCCAGGTGGCTGACCATGACGGGGGGGCTGTTAGCAGATGGATGGAGGACCCTGGAGCTGACAGGGTTAGTTTGAGACGGGACACAGCTGAAGGGGGCAACGGGGGCAGTCAGCATCAGATCGGACCTCCATCCCTGGGCTGACGGCCGGGTGGGGGCGACACGATGACTCCGCACGTCCAGTCCAGCTTCATTTCATCACGCAGTTGAAAAGCGCTGGAAATAAGGATTGTTCCTGAAGGCATGTTTTAAAATAATCCGTCTTCTCCTCAGCTGTTCAGAATAAAGTCGATTTTTACAGCAAGAAGACACGAGGAAAGATTTCAGCACCAGGAAACAGCTGTTGTTGTGTCTCCTTCAAAGTAAAACACTCTGAAACCCCTCCGGTTCTGGTTGGACTCCAGGTTCCACAAAACTTTAGTGTCTTTTTATAAAGAACATCACTCTCATTTCCCTGATTGTTTCAAAGGCAATGGCATGAAACTGGTGGGGGCATTTTAATACGTAACCTCCCCTCAGAAATATCCCCTAAGGGGGGGTCCCATGTGAATGAGATTAACTTATTTTCCCTCGGTGCTGACACAAAAAGGAAAACAAACAGCGAATGAACCTCATCAAGCCTCACCCTCTCACCACCAATCCCCATTTCATTATCACCAAAGTGCTCCACAAAGGCGAGGAGAGTCCAGCGGTCCCACCGCCGCCCGACCAGAAAACACGTCAAACAACTTATTACAGATACAGACCCAATCTGCACTTCATTCCATCTGTAATTCCACTAATGGAGGTCCCTTTGTGGGCCGTAGTGCTCCCAAATGGCGGGGCTACAAGAGGACAGGCACTCCGCTGAAGGCCCCATTGTGCTGGTAAGCCCCCCAGCTTAGACGGAGCGGCAGACGGGCCCCGCTCTAATTAGTTTAGCTCCTAGCTTCATGTTTGCCAGGAGGTGGCTTTACCCACTGAAAGGTGTCTCTTGGAGCCGGGGCAGATCGCCCTCTGAAGGTCCTCTGTACTGGGCAAGGGTTCGATCGCCTTAGGTGGTGAGATTGCCCCCCCAGGAACAGCGGCCCACATGTGGAGCCCTTGAGATGAAAGTCAGGAATGCATCCCAGGAGTCCTGCACGTGGAATACTTCTAGTATAACGGGAGGGGGGGGGGTTAGAACCATCGGGTCTATGTCTATGTCGTTGGCAATCAAGAGGGGGATGCCAAATCGCCTTAAATACTTCAATGTGATACTTGTGCACAGAGGAGGAAATCTCCCGACTTAAAGCGGCTAATACAAAACATAAACATGTTGGTAGCGGGCGGAGGCGACCGGGTGAGGTCGACATGGAAACGGACAAACACGTGTAGCGGGGGCGATCTGAATATGCAGCGGGGTTTCTGGTGGTAACCGGAGCAGTTTTCCATGATGGGTTTTTTCCCAGGTTGAATGTTGTCTTTGGGAGGAGGGTGGTTCACACCTCACTGAGCAGCCTCAATGGTTCGCGACCCAAAGTCGGACATGTTTCCCAGCCCTTTGCCCCGTCTGAAAGGATACCCTCTCCCCTCATTTACCCCTGCCGTGAAGGAGAAGGGTTTGAATAATCTCCCTGCTGTAACCAGGAGGCGGAGGAGGTGCGTGTCTTTGTGCGGCCTTGACCGTCTTGATTCAGTCGGCGTTTTCTGGCGAGGTTCGCCACCCGGGGCCTTTTTAATTCGCTCGCTATTGACGTGGTGTTAATTGGGTCGAGGAGAGATGCATCCAGATTTCGACCCGGCGCTCAGTCTTCTTAAACCCTCCTTTGTGTTTTCACACATTTCACATAAGATACACCGCCTGCTGCAATGCAAGCTGGGAAAGGAGAAGTAGGAGGAGGCGCAGGACTGAGTTGATGGGAGTAACGGCCCATTTGGTTTTCACCTTTGTCAAGGCTGTGTTGTGATTGGCTGATCTCACAGGGTCACAGGTCAATAGACAACTGGTGTGACATCTGGTCTACATCTGGATTGGAATGACATCACGTCTGTAAAGGTGGGCTGGCTGAAGAGACCCTCCTATCAGGGGGAACAAGTACGCAG
Source organism: Antennarius striatus (assembly GCF_040054535.1). Classification (NCBI taxonomy): domain Eukaryota; kingdom Metazoa; phylum Chordata; class Actinopteri; order Lophiiformes; family Antennariidae; genus Antennarius; species Antennarius striatus. Next base: position 4,322,199 of record NC_090787.1, on the reverse strand, counting down.
AGCTCATGCCTCCGCTGATGACATCATCAATGAAACCTGATCAATCAGTCGAATGATTTATCAGAAAGGATTAAAAATATTCTGGAGGAACCAGTGCTGAACAAACAGATTTGATGTCCTCCTGGCGGTTCTTGTTGGATTGGAGTGGATCATGGTATTGGTTCCCCCCCAGCAGGAGGACCAGCGGGAGGAGCTAAGGACGCCCTCCCTCCCCATCTCCGTCTCCTGGACTGGGTCAGTCCTCCCTAAGCTCACCGACCCGGCAACAACAACAGAATTGATTTCTCATTATGTGGAGCGTGGCTCCTGCTGAGGGGGTCCTGTCAGGGCGGCAGGAGACAAGCCTAACCCCTCCACCCTATCTCCCCCCCGTACAGGGAGGAAGCCGGCCCGTCAGGGCTGCACAGCACCGGGCTTATGGACTTTAAAGCGTTTTCAGAAGGTCTCTGATGAAATGTCAAAGTCACGACTGACTGATAGCGCTCGACTAACGCTACGGATCACGGAGAGCACTGGTTACAACTTCCGCAACGCGACCTGATGGTATTTCAAACAGCACCACGCGAGGCCGATGTCCTGAAGATGTGACGAGGTTTAAGGTAGAACCCAACCCACCTGGTGGTCCGGTGATGTGCAGTGCATTCTGGGTGTTGTAGGTCTTTTACCTTGTGAAGGAAGGAGGATGGTTCAAGCCATTTTTTATCCTCTCATCACGCTGTGCAGTGTCCGGCTGTAAACCTGCTGTATGACCATAAATCCAGCAGCCCCCTGATTGGCTGACCCTCACCATGTGACTCCTGAACCATGAAGACCCGCCCCTTTTTGGTCTCACTGTTTGAATTATCAGACTCTAAAAACTTGACTGGAGCATCCAGACGAGCTGGATCACCACCAGAACCCGCTGTTGGTTCATCGCATCAGGTTGAAGAATGAGATTAAGTCATGAATGCGAATGATTGATGAGATCAATACTTCCCCCGTCTTCCTGGATTCTGTTCTCATCCACCTGACGGAGAAGCCGGTCCACGCCCGACTTTTATCTCCGACAGAAGTTCTGTTTTTCCAGAAGAGCAGAGATAAGCCGCTCCACTTTTATTGATTTATGCTAACGGAGACGGCGTTCCCCAGCCGCTCCTCGGCGATGGCGCTCCTCTTACACTCCTTGCCGTGATGGTGTGAGATTTATGGCTGAGAGCACTGGCAGTCTCCATCACTGGTTCCGTATGGCCCGGTTGTTTGGCTCGGGTCTGAGAGGCCTTTCATAATGCGTCACAAGCGTGTCGTCTGGAGTCCAACCATCCCAGGTGAGGCTTGTTAAAGATGTGAAGTATAAACTTATAAAACAGTTAGAAAATTTTACCAAAAAAAAGTTCAAAAACATTAAAACTCTGAGCAGAACTGATGAAACGCGAGGCCTGTGTCAAACACCAGGGGGCGCAGCATCGGTTCGTGCTGATAGTTGATTGATTTTATGTATTCAAATATTTTTTTAAACAAATTCATGACGAAGTTTGTTGTTTGTAGCTTAGAATCATAAAATTATTTTTTACTTAAATTGTGGGAAAATCGTTAATTCATCTCATTGCAAAGTTAATAATAATCAGTGGCTAAAAATACTTTATTCCACCACATATATTCTTTAAACATTTATGTTTAAATAAGTCTTAGACTTAAATCCAACATCGGTACAATTCAGGAATCTTTCTTCCTCCTCACTGAAATGACCTTTGAACTTTCTTTATTTGTACTTCCTCTCCTCACAAAGAACCGTCCCTGAACACATCTAAATTCTGCTTCCGTCCTGTTTCACTGCCCCTCCATCCTCCTGAGCAACAGCCAATCACGGCCGCCGATGCCACCGCCGCCGCGCCCCAAGCCACTGGAACTCATTAGAAAACACCGGGTTCACCCAGAACCCAATGTGAGGTGCTCCTCGGGGCAGCATGGGGAGGGGGGTTAATCAGCACGGCGAAAACAAGATCGGACCCGCAGGTAAGGGAAGTTGGGGCAGATGGTGGCAGGTGAGTGAAGGGCGGAGCTGCGTGAGGACTGAAAGCATCAGATGTCCAAGGACACCAGGAGACTTATTACTAGCTGTGTGCTAACATGATGCTAACCACTCCGGTCTCAGAGCTTAGAGAGATAGCTGTGTGCTAACGTCTCACAGCTGAACCTCTGCGTGCTGAAATAATTACCAGAAAGAGGAAAAATCAGAAAGGAAATGAAGTGGAAACTAAAAGGAAACTTCACATTTTTCCCTCCATGCGCTGCAGCAGCAGGTCGTAAACACACGTTAGCAGCTGGCAGCGGCGGCACCAGAACCACAGCCCGTTTTAAGGACGGCTCGGGGCCGGACGCACCACGGTGCGTTTTTATGGGTCAGTCATTTGGCCCCGCCTCCCACCAGAGTCAGCACCACACATCTGGGACCCAGTTCCTGACCAGTGAGGCTGGTGTCGGGAGGCTAACGATGATAACGATGCTCCTCCTCCTGCAGCTAATTGAAGCTAACGCTAAAGCCTTGCAGGCGGTGCGTTCCAGCGTCTCCTCCCTTCCTTCGCCATCTGTGTTCCTAATGAAGCCGTCACGGAGCCGTCGTCTGTTCATGAGTGGCTGCGCTCACGGCGCGGCGGCAGCTAACGGTTAGCCTGGAGGGACGGCAGAGCGTTCCAGAGTGGACGCCGTTCACGCAGAGCGAGATCGGCTCATGCGTCGTTGCGGATGAATGAAGCGAGGATGAGATGCAGACTGAATAATGACCAACCCAGCAGGCGGCACCGGTCTGGACCCGAGCAGGAAGTCCTGGTGGCGGTGGCGCTATGGCAACCGTGGACTGCTGGGACGCTGATGAATGACAGAAGGGATTTTGATTCTGGTTCACATGGTGTCGCACACGGCTGCAGCGGAATCGGCGGCTTTGTGGCCACGCCCACCTGCTCATTGGTGGCCAATAGCTATTGTCCCGCCAACCACAGGTGGTTCCGGGGTAATGGAGCTGAAGCATAGGGGCGGGGCCAGGGTCTTGAAAGTGGAACAACACAGGTTTTGCATTCAGCTTGTTTGTTTGTCACCGCACCTCAAAGGTCAAAGGTCAGATGGCTTTCTCTGAGACAATCTAGCCAATCGGAGACCGGCACATTGCCGTCCTGGGAGCTAGGTGGTTCTTGGTCAGAGGGGGCGTGGCCACACTGATGTTAACCAGCGCTCTTCATTTATAGAGGGGGGACGCGGTCACAGCTAGCAGCGTGGCGTCCACAAGCTGCTAAACCTGGACACCCACAACCGCAGGGCTAGAAATGGATCGCGGCCCTGTGCCTTTCATTCACTCCATCCCTCGTTCCTCCTCTACACATCCGTCTCTGTCGGCTCTCCCTCCACCTCTGGCCTCCTCTCTATCCGTCTTCTTCCTTGGAGCGTTTTCCCGTCTCCCCCGCTTGTCAATCCGCTGAACCCGTAGCGAATTACTAAGAGGGCAAAAATGTGGCGTAATGAAATAACATGAGGAATAACACGATGTCAGGGACGAAGATGAAACGCTTCTATTTATGAGCACAGAACAAATAAACGTTCTCCGAGGGCGTCTGGACTCCGTCTGCCGCGCCGTGACAGGCCTCCGGGAAGCAGCGCTCTGCTGGTTTGGGGAGACTGGGGCGGGGGGGGGATCCACTTCAACCCCAGAGCAGTTCAGATCGGGCCTGGAGCACAGGGACTGGTCCAGTTAGCAGCGTTAGCATGTTGCTACATGCAAACGAAACCAACTTCCTGTTCCCAGATGTGGTTTGTTTCTGTCGCTGCAGCCGATCTGGAGTTTGATTCAAGTTAAAGGGAATTATAGCAGTCCTGGGGGGACAGAGGGGGCCCACGTCACAGCATCACAGTGTTATCCTGCAGAAACAGACAGACGAATAGCAATAATAATAATTAAAGGGTTTTCTAAAATGAGTGCACCGTCATTAAAGCCTCTTTTATTTGAGCTGCGTGGAATTAATTTGTTATATCTTTGTCAGCTTTCCACCAGATTTAATGAAAATCACTCAGTTCATGACAAATTTATAAAAATGCTTTTAAAAACATCAGTGGATCCACCTCATTAAAATCCATCCAGCAGTTTAGAATGATTTTTTAAAATGGTCCAGAAAGGTTAAAAAAAATCCGAAAACAGAATCCAGCATCTTTAGTTTTTGTGTTACGTTTTAATCCAGCGTTTGAAGTTAAAGACTTTCTTTTTTATACGTCAGTTTTCAAAAAAAAAAAAAAACTCAAGTTGACTTAATTTTCTTCCACCTTACATCCGTCTGCAACAAATACTGGAATCATAACATCACTAGTAAACCGTTAAAAGCACGTATCATATTACTGCATAATAAATCAGAATAAAACACATGACATCATATTATTATCCCGTAGCAACCCCCGTGACCCACAATGAGGAAGAAACAGCTGAAGGCGAGACAGAAGACGTTTTTTCTGTACTATATTAATAAATAAAGTTGTTTGTCAGATTCAAATAGATTCATATTAACCAAATATTATTAAAATACCTTCATCAATAAAGTTCAATCCAGAACTGGGAATGGTTATCTACAGTTTAGCCCGGAGACGAGTTCGTTCAACTTACGTCGTTTTCAACTTACATCACGTCTCCTGGAACCAGTTAATAACATAAGACAAGGTTTACCTGTATTTTAATTTGAAAGTCTGGCTCCGACTTCCTGCTGTAAACATGAAACATGTCACATTGTCTTCCTCAGGTGAGACCAGCTGCTCTTCTTCCTCCAGTCTCAATGCTAAGCTAGGCTAAACCCACCTGACTATCCTCTGACTAGCAGCTCGCCGCTCCACTTTTGGAGGCGGCACCGCGGGGAGGATTCGTTCTGACTTTGCTCAAACAAGCACCTAAAGATGCTAACTTCATTAGCTACGAGGCAGGTTAGCATAGGTAGCAGGTTGTTACCATTTGAATGCACACACCTCTGGCCCATTAGTGGATACTGGTAGCTTAGCGGCTACAGCATCCTTTTAAATCTGAGATCTCTCGTCGAGTTTTTTTCCCGCCTGAGAAACCCCCCCCTCACTCGCCATCGACGTGGGCGTGGCCAGATGATGACTGATTCATTACTGCAGCTTGAACTGTGCATTAAGATAAAACTGTTTAGCTGCTTAGCTCATTAGCGGGGGGGGGGGTGTTTTTGAATGAGCTTTAATGCACTTCACAAGATCTGGTTTTAGATTTCAAAATAAAGGTACAGTAAAAAGCCCCGACCACCCAGAGGGAACCCATTTGACCCAACTTTACGCGACACTATCCGCTAAAGCCCCCCATGATCGTGTTTCACGGCATCAAATCCCGTCTCCAGCGGCGCGTCTGTGGACTTAATCGTGTTCTACGTGAACAAACGCGATTCGAGCTGTTTTCATTTACAGCGCATAAATACTGAAAAGATTTTGTTGTTGTGGCTCGATCTGGAAATTATTTGCTGGAGTTTTTAACGACTCCGCCGGAGGACGTCCTCGCTCTGCGAGTGCTTTCTAGTTCAAACTGGGATTTTTGAAAAGCAACCAGGAAAAACAGCGCAGGGAAAATGTTTTTTTTTTAATGAATAAGTAAAAGCGGTTCTGGCTCTTGTGTGCGACGTCTCAGGGGAGCAGCAGATGGAGGATCAGAAGAGGAGGCTGGTGGGGGGGTGGGTCTCTACTGCCCCCTGCTGGTTGGACTGGGGACCAGAACTTTATGGAACACGTCTCCAACATGCTAACGCCGTTAAATAATTACCTCTCAGACGTCACGACGATAATGATGATGATGATGGTGATGGTGATGGTGATGATGATGATGATGAAGGGGCTCTGATCACAAACACATGTGGATCTTCCCACTATCTGGGCCGGTTAGCGCCGGCGGGCGTCAAACCATCCATCACCGACGCACGGAAAAATGAGGCCGCTGATACAAAAGCGGGATGAGAAATGAGATGAGAGGTGAGGAGGTGTGAGCAGATGGATCACGAAGGGGAAGAGAGGAACAAATGGAGCCAGCAGGGGGCTCCGGGACCCCCCCCCCCTCCATCATCCATCTATCACTGGGGTAACAAGGCGCCGGGCAGCGTGACGGCACCAGGCCGATGGTTGTTGGGTTATCTCTGCAATGCTGCTTTGTTGTCACCTGTCGTGTTTATTTACTTCTTTGTTGTTTCTGTAAACAATAGTTGTGTTTTCCATTCAGTGGACGACTTCTTGTAAACAAACAAACAAACAAACTCACAGGTTCATTGGTGGAGGTAAGAACTCTGTGTCGCTTGAAGAGCTAGCTTAGCGTTAGCTCCAATGAAAATCAAGTAAAACTTCCATTATGACAAAGTGGATCCAGATCTGGATCTGAATCTGGATCTAGGAGGTGTAAACACTGCACACATGTACAGATTGTAGAGTGGGGAGAACAATTCTAACAGGTTCTCAACAAATAGAAAATCAGACTGGTCTGGACTGGTCCAGACTACTTTGGACTGGTCCAGACTGGTTTACATTGCTTCAAATTGGTCCAGACCGGTTTGAGCTGGTTTAGACTGCTGTGAACTGGTTCACTGGTCCAGACTTATTTAGACTGGTCCAGATGGTTTAGTCTGGTCTGAACTGGTTCAAACTGATCCAGACTGTCCACATTGGTGTTTGGTGGGACGGTGGTGTCTTTGACCCACTAGGGTTTTTATGGGTACCTTGATGGGACTGGACCCCCCCTCCGGGTCTCCCAACACCCCCCCCCCCATCTGACAGCAGACATCATCTGAGTCATTCTGTTTGGCCTTCGTCCTCCCGCGCCGTCACTCTGCATCGTCCTCAGCCCGAAACGATGACCTCCCCCCCACCCTACCCCTAGCCCCATCATCGCCACACAGATGGAGTTCGGAGGCCAGTGTGTGTGTGTGTGTGTGTGTGTGTGTTTGTGTGCTGGGGGGGGTCCAGTAAACACATTGTGAGTCCAGGCTGTCAGAGTCCAGTGAGTCACAATGAGCTAACGGCTAACAGCGTGGCTATGGTTAACACACCTCCCTCCCAGGCCTTCATTGGGGGGGGGGTTGCCAGCATGGAGCTGCCACAGCCATTATCTCCTAACCCCCCCTCACCTCCCCTCTGTCCCCCTGTCTCAGGAATGTCTTGACACAAAGGCAGTCCTGGGTCCAGGTCAGGGGGGGTTACGGCTAGGATTGGGGGGGTCCTAACCGGGTGTCTGATCAGCGGTTTGGACACGCGGCGCTGACTCGGACCCAATATTCTTCCTATTTTTGTCCTCTTCATAGTAAGACTGTTGGATTGTCCCTCTCCATTACCCATGATGCCCCCCCCCAGCTGACAGTGACCTCCTGTAGGTGGAGCAGCCATTATTTTTAGCCAAGTGAAAACGGAGCCTGGGAGCTTCATTATTTTTATGTTCTGCTGGGGTCGGCCATGTGTCTCCTCAGACGCCGCCAGCCAAGTGGAACCCCCCCCCCCCCATCGCCACCGCCGCCCGTGGGGGAGCGTCGCCTCCCGAGGGCCTTGCAGCATCCCCTTCATTACCCACCGCTGGAAGCTCCGTCATCCGACGACTCGCCGCTCCAACGACTCGCCGCTCCACTCCGGCTTAACCCCCCCCCAGCCCCCCAACCCCCCAGTTTATTTTTCCAGTTATCTGTAGTGAGGATGGAGTCGGGGGGCGGTGGGGTTTTAATCTTTTCTCCTCCTGTACGGGCACGGGCGTCTCCAGCGCAGGGATTAAGGACCAGACAGGATGATGGAGTTTGCCGGTGACCCCGGGGGCGGGGGGGGGCGGAGGAGGAGTCGGGAGGAACCAAAATGAATCATCTCTGAGGCGGCGGAGGATTGTGTTTGTGACGGACAAAGAGAGGCAATAGACTAAGGTGCTGGTGTAGGTGATGGCATGGAGGGGGGGTTGTCAGGGTGGAGGGGGGGAGTCGAGGTGGGGTGGGGGCGTGACCTCAGAGGTTCCCTCAGAGTTGCACCAAGCCGATAAGCAGCTGACGGTGGCGTGTAGAAGGGAAGCGGGTGAGCTGATGATGCATCTGATGATGGGCGTGGTCAGGGGGCGTGGTCAGAGGGCGGCATGGACAAACACGATCAGTGGCGATTGATTGGTTTGATATCAGGATCAGGTCAAATTTAAATAAATTAGAAGCCCGGCCTGTTGGGCGTGGCTCTGAATATATCAGCCAATCAGAACCCGCCCCTGAGGCCTCCTGATGGTTTGACCCCCCCAGTTTGATGAAGTCCTCTGCAGTCCATCCTCCTGGACAAATAAAAGCTGGGGGTGGGCGGGGGGCTCATTGTGTTCCTGTCACATTGTGTGGTGGCGGATGGGGGGGCGGGGCTTATGGTGCTTAACATGCAAATGAGGATTGTGATGGTCTGAAAAGGTCACCAGAGGTCGGGTGTGTGATCATTCAGTGTCACATTAAATCAGTGTGTGTGTGTGTGTGTGGGGGGGGGGGCTGCAGCTGGACTGTTTCCTCACGTGCCATCAGGGGAACCTTTTCATCATTACACAGACCCCCCCACCCCGCCTTTAGTAGCAGCTGAACCTCAGAAGCTTTCAACACAGATAGGAACCCCCCCCCCCCCCGCCCCTACAGAGATGATGATGATGATGATGATGATCAGGGTTTGTTTTGGTTCCCATGATGCAACAGGTGCACAAAACGCGCACCTGTACACCCGGAAGCGGAAACGATCACCGACGGGAAGGACAGGTGATCGACCCTCCCTCAGACAGACGCTGATTAGAATAAACGAAAACCACGTGACCGATCCCCATCAGCTGTTTCCCGCCAGCTGGAGGAGATCAGCTGTTGAATCACACACATCTCCCGGTCGTTCAAACTTATCAGAGCCGTGACGTCACTGGAGGACCCCCCCCAATCCAACCCCCCAGCGGTGAGAGAACAGATCCATCACTCGTTTCATTTTCTCCTCTAACAAGAACCGTCACGTTCGGCGCGTCCCGTTAAACGGCTGATGGATGAAATCCGTTGCTGGAGGACCCGGGGTGGGGGGGTTTGGGGTGGGGTGGGGGGTGGCGTGAATTAATTTGTTCTCTATGAATCACATCAGGCCGTTAAACCCTGATGGAGCGGATAGCAGCTCCTTACCGGACGCGTTCGGCGGTCTGCAGCGCCACCGTGTGGAGAGAATCGCCCCCCCCCTTGCAGGTGTTCTACCTGTCAAACCCCCCCCCACACACACACACACACACACACACACAGAACTGGATAAATACCCCAGCTTCCTCCTTCAGGATGGCTATAACCCGAACACGGAGCTCCGCGTCCTACCAGGGGGAGTAACGGAATGTGGAGCGGGAGAAGAGCCCGGAGCCCCCCCCGCGTCACCGACACCTCCCTGACGCAGATTTATGGAGACGCTTCTCTGGCGGCCGCTGCAGATTGTAATCCTTAATAATCCCATCCGACAGGGTGATGGAGGATGGAGCCGACAGTCCGAACCAAGCCGCGCCCCGCCGGTCCTCCTGTCAGCCGGTCCTTCATCCGCCGGGAGGGGGGGGGGGGGTTGTTTCTGATTATCAATACATAAATACATACGAAATATAAATAAATTATAGATTGATCTGTCTTGTGTATATCTGCTTTAACTATTTTCATGTGTGAATTGTCTTTATTGATAACGAATATATTATAAAAGTACGTTTGCATATTATTTTTGTTTTTATTGTTGTTGACACGTGTTGTTGGTTTACTTTAATCGCGTCAACAAAGACTTTGAAAACTGCACTCAGGAAAACAACCGGAAAGCGGAACTAAACGTCGGGTTGTTTCCGTCGGACTCATTTGAGCGCTGCACACAACACGGATCCCTTCGTGGAGCCAGAAGCGTGTTGACTGTGTTTATGGTTTAGTTGTTGTTTAGTCATGTTTTCTCAGCAGATTATTAATCGATGAACATCGTTTGATTCAGGTGAGTCCATAATGTACCTGAACTCGTTACGTGACGTCATTTTAACGTAATAATTAACGTTTTTAGCTAGCTTGTTAGCCTCACCGGCACACCGACCCCTGACGTGTAATTACAATATTTTAACTATGAATGTGTGACGTCACTTCTCGTAGTTAACCGGGAGACTTGACGATGCTTTGGTCGGGGTTCCAGCCCGGGACTCGGGCTCTCTCCGGGGCTCCGTGGGTCCACAAACTGGCTTCCCTTCAGAAGGTCTCGGCTCTGCCTCCGCATGAAGTCCAGCCGTTACTCTACCCCTTCACCAAACTACAGGCCTACCTGGACAGGTGCTGGTTTCCCTCATGCAGCGGTCTGACCTCCGGGGTCGCTGTCAGGCTGAAGGTGTGCTCCGTTATTTCCAGGTCTGTGGACACGACCCAGTTCCAGCTGTTCCATCCCAGCGTGGAGGACATGCTGGAGGCGGAGAAGCTGTTCCAGTCGTCTGCGACGCACAAGATCGATTACTTCAGCTCCGCGGAGAGGATGGACCACGTCCCCCAGCTGAAGCAGCCGGAGGTGAGACACCCACCACCACCCATGTTTTTGTTTGACATGTGAGCGAATAATCGGAGATACGACACCACCGCTAGTTGGTGTATGGATACAGCATCTGTTCTTTACTGCGTGTTGGATTGTTAACGGTGTCCTGTGTGTGTTGTGTGTTTTCAGGTGTGTTTCATCGGCAGGAGTAACGTAGGGAAGTCGTCCCTCATCAGGTGTTTGTTCTCCTTGAGTCCAGAAGTTGAAGTCCGTGTCTCCAAAACGCCGGTGAGGACAACAGGGATGCTAACGTTAGCGGCTGCTACATGAGACCCATCAGGTTGGTCCCGCCTCACAGAACTGTCCCTGTTTCACCCTCAGGGTCACACAAAGAAGATGAACTTCTTCAAGGTGGGCAGAGCATTCTCCCTCGTCGACATGCCGGGCTACGGCTTCAGGGCGCCAAAGGACTTTGTGGACATGGTGGAGCCATACCTGAACAGCAGGAAGAAGTGAGCTGCCAACAGCTGCCACTTCTTTTTTAATCTGGCTGTTACTGGTCATGAACACCGGGTGGCGCTGTGTAATCTCTGTTCCTCACACCTCCAGCCTGGTGAGGACGTTCCTGTTGATCGACATCAGCGTTGGTCTTCAGAAGATCGACCAGATCGCCCTGGAGATGTGTGAGGAGTTCCAACGACCATACGTGGTACAAACACAACACACACACACACATACACACACACAGCCGAGGTCAGAGGTCATGTGAAACAGTTTGAACGCCTCCCTGGAGCAGGACGCTGAACAGGAACGCTCTCGCCTGCAGGTGGTGGCGACCAAGATCGACAAATGCGGCACCGGGAAGATGCTGAACAACCTGATGGACCTCCAGGAAGTAGTCCAGACCCAGACCAGCAGCTGCTTCCCTCAGCCGATGCTGGTCAGGTGAGACTCAACACACACAGCCGCGGGGGGGAGGGGGGGGGCACGTGATCTCCGCCTCTGACGTCATCTTGATTCTGATTGGTTCGTCCCGTCTCTCTCCAGCTCGCTCAAGTTCAACGGGATCCACCTGCTCAGGTGTTTCATCGCTCACGTGACAGGAAGCATCCAGTTGAGACAGACCTCACAGAGCTGACCGGGGGCCGGGGGCTTCTTCAGGAGGTTCTGCGTCTTCCAGTGTCCTGGAGGTGTGATCACTCAGGATGTCTGGGTTACTGATTAGCCTGAAACACAGCTATAGCTTCATCTTGTTCCTCATGTTCCTGAGAATTCTTCTTCAGGTTCTACCCACCCCACCCCGCCCCCTCACCACTCCTGCTGCCCCTCCCCCCCGGGCTGCTCTGGTGAGTCTTATCAGGATGGACGTCGCTCCCATTGTTTTATTGTGTCATATAATTACTCACAAAACTTTATTGTAATCCCGTAAAGCGACGCTAACGTGCGCTCCGGGTTTATTCGACTGATTTTATCCCTGGGGAGGGAAACAAAGGTCACAAAGGTCAGGACCTCCTCCTTCATCCCGTTCAGGATGTACCAAACCCGCCTCGGTCACGTTCAGTAGGAAACACTTTGTTTTCAGAAGCTTTGATGTCACCGTCATGAGATCTCCATCAGGAGGAGCAGGAGGAGATCTCTACCGACGGAGGGGGGGGGGGTTAAGATGTCTTTATGGGATTCAACTCGCACTAAAACAGTTATTACCTGAATTTACAAGCAAAACGGAAAACGTTAACAGATTAGAGATGGACGTGAAGGAGACTCCAGGTCGAACGAGTTCTTCCTGTCAGACGAAAAGGTTTCATTTCAGTCCACCAGGAAACGAGTGAAACAATCATCTGTGTGTTTTCAGGTCTGGGATAAAAACAGAGGAGCTGGAACTGATTGGGCATAAAGATTAAACCCAATCTGACTGAACACATCATGTTTTCATTTATTTTTGTTATAAAGAACTTTTACGGGTCTTTAAAGATGTCATAACCTCCAGGTTAAAAGTCCTCCATAAACCCATTTATTTGCCTCCTGCTGGCTCCAGGTGGCTTTGATGTCGTTCAGACATGTAAGACTTTATATAGTCTCCATAATGTGTGTTATCCTTTATAAATGTTGTTGTAAGCAGTCATTAGGTTGCATCAATGCTGTTATGTCCTGCAAGTCGCTGCAGAGGAACAGCAGATTTATAAATAAAACAATTTCCGTGATTTTATTCGGGTCTTTAAACACGTCGTAACCTTTTATTGTGTCATTGATCCATTGACCTAAAGTCCCCAAAAAGCGATTGACTTGCACTTTTCTGACTTTTTATGACTTTACTGCAGGGATATAATTCAGCTTTTAGACACAAAACCGAAACGTCAAAGTGGGAACGACGTTTATTCCAGTCATTCAGAATTAATTTTTTCACCTTTTGTTTATCGGATCTGGCTCTCCTCTTCCTCCGACCTTCATCCATCCATCCCGGATCAGGTCAGAGACTATTTACGGGAACGCTTTGCGACACGTGTGTGTTTCACCTCGTCGTGTGTGTGTGTGTCAGGAAACCTTTTGTTTGACGAGGGCGGCGATTTTTAATTGCTGTGAATGAGGTGAATGGAAGGCGGCTGCCCCCCTTCCTGCCCGACTGATACTGAAGGTGATGATGCTGCACCGAATGACACAACCAATAAAGTTTTAAGATGCTGCGGGGTCGTAAAGTTGGCGCTGGGAACAAATCCCTCTTGACTTTCAGAGTGGATGTGGTTTTATGTGCCGCCCCGCTGGTCGCTGACCCCATAAACATGGAGGGTGGGTTAATTTTTGATCGCCCCTCCCAGCGTCACATCGTCGACATAAAGAGCGACGCGACACCTTATTCTTCTTGGAATCCGGAGGAGATCCTGGAATCGAAGATCTTCCTCTCGCCATGGCGACCACCGCCATTCCGATGGGCTGCGACCCCCTGGCTACTCGCTGCTCCGGCACGGACTGCCTGGTCCCCCCCAGCAACTACAACGCCATCCTGAGCACGGTGCTGAGCGCGGTGCTCACCGTCATGCTGGCGATGGTCATGTTTGCCATGGGCTGCACCGTGGACGCCCGTAAGCTGTGGGGGCACGTCCAGCGGCCCTGGGGCATCTTCATCGGCTTCCTGTGTCAGTTCGGCATCATGCCCTTCACCGCCTTCGCCCTGTCGCTGGCCTTCGACGTCATGCCCGTGCAGGCAGTGGTCATCATCATCATGGGGTGCTGCCCCGGGGGCTCCGGCTCCAACATCATCTGCTACTGGCTGGATGGAGACATTGACCTGAGGTAGGACCCCTGAGGGCCCCCGGGGCCACGCCCGTCCAGAAACCAGAAGGTCTAGTTTTACCATTCAGTTAGCTCACGTAGAAACATTCAGAAAACCTGCAGAACACCAGCAAAAAGAGCAAAATAGATCATTTAGAATTAACATGAGCAAAGGAAATTAGAGAGAAATAAGAATAAATAGAATTATAGATGGAATAAAGTTGGACTGATGCGTTAAACAGCCCGGGGGGCACAAGCAGGAAGGATCGTTGACCCCCAGCGGGCGCGACCTTTAGATCCGGTTTCCATAAAAAAACTTTGATGTCTGAAATGAAAACGTGTGTATGTTGTTGTTTACCTTCACACTTTTACCCCGTCGTGTTGTTTATGAAATCCATGAGGTGCTCCAGAGAAAATTAGACATTAGATTTATGTGGTGAACACGTTTGGAACATTTTGAGCTCTTCATAATAAAAGCTCTGAGGTGAAAGTCTGTTTCAAATGAATTAAAAAGCTGAACGTAAATTATTCATACATGAGCCGTCATTCTCACCTCGCCTTTGGGCTTTCAGAGCGTAGCTGAGGCCTGACCGGAATTTCAAAAATAAATAAATTCCAAAAAAAAATTTTTTTCACTGAACAATGAAAAATAAATTTATTCAAATATATCTGCATTAAAATTTATTTTACCAGGCGCAACTTCCAGCGAGCGTGACTCATATTTTGAGCGACGAAAAATAATAAAATATAATTTTGTATGAATGTTTTATGATCACGATAATCAATAATTTATAACTACAATTAAAACAAACTAACAAATCAAATACACTCTTCCTCCTCCTCCTCTTCCTCAGTGTCAGTATGACTGCCTGCTCCTCCATCCTGGCGTTGGGGATGATGCCTCTCTGTCTGCTCATCTACGCCACCACCTGGACGTCCACCGGTAGCATCCAGCTCCCCTACGACAGCATCGGTACGCTACGCCTGTTAGGCCACACCCACTCACAATTCACCACCGCAGATTGGTTTTGTCCACTTGGGGGCGTCTGCGTCCACAACACACACTCAAGTTCTGTGTGTGTGTGTATGTGTGTGTGTGTCCCTTCAGGCATCACACTGGTCGCCCTGCTCGTCCCCATCGCTCTGGGGATCTACGTGAAGCGCCGTTGGCCCGAAACGGCAAAGAAGATCCTGAAGGTAGGAAACCCGTGGCAGGGGTCCCTCAGGGGGTCGTTGGGGGGTCTGGGTAGTGATCCAGGTTGTGTGTCTGCTGCCCCCAGATCGGCTCCATTGCCGGTTTCCTCCTCATCATCATCATCGCGGTGGTGGGGGGGATCCTGTACCAGTCCTCCTGGGTCATTGACCCCTCCCTGTGGATCATCGGGGTCATCTACCCCTTCCTGGGGTTCGGGCTGGGGTTCCTCCTGGCCCGTGTCACGGGGCAGCCCTGGTTCAGGTGGGACTGGAACCCAACTGGTCTGGTGTTCTTCCTCACGTGGGACTGACTTACTAATCCCGACCCCCCAGGTGCCGGACCATCGGGCTGGAGACGGGCTTCCAGAACGCCCAGCTGTGCAGCACCATCGTCCAGCTGTCCTTCAGTCAGGCCGAGCTGGACCTGATGTTCGCCTTCCCCCTCATCTACAGCATCTTCCAGATGGTGGCTGCGGTGCTGAGCGTGGGAGGTGGGCGTCGACCAGAACTGAGCCCCACCCCTGGCGTAGAACGCATCGTGTTTCCTGTGGAGTCCGGTTCTCACACGGTTCCTCTCTGGTTTCTCCTCTCCAGGCTACTGGATCTATAAGAAGTATCGTGGCCAATCGGCCGATTCAGACGGCGAGGCTCCGCCCCTGGAAGTGGGCGGAGTGAAGGAGGGCACTCTGGAAAACATCGGATTTGACTCGGAAGAGAACGCAGACAGCAAAGCAAACACACGGCTATGAGACCCGCAGGTCGTCTCCAGGTGTGAACAGAGTTCTGGGAGGATTCCATCCAGGACAATCACTCCCATCCATCCCAAATGGCTCCACGGCGACGGCGTCCGTAGATGGAGAGTCACCAACGGCTAGACGAGGGGCCGGTCACGCAGTGATGTCACCAGACATTCCTGTTCCTGTGTCTGAAACAGGAACAGGAAGTGGAGGAATCTACAGGAATGTTATTTATTCCACATGGAATTGAAGAGAAAAAAATTCTGCTTTCGTTTGGGGGTGTGGGGGGGTTCTGCTTTCATTAAAATTTTAGTTCCGGGTTGTGCCTTTAATGTTAGATAAAGCTGGAGCGGGTTAGAATGAGGATATGTTGGCCTTCACGTGTTAATTTATCTATCAGAACATGAATTACATTATTGTAAATATCATTAAATCTTTTTCACAAACTGCGCCTTTATTTTTTTTTATCTGGTTCAATCCAGAGTTGCGTTCACGTCCGTTCTGAACTGGAAGCTGTAGTTTCCGGGGCGCCCCTGAACGTAGCATCGGCAACAGGTGGTTTTAATAGAGACGTGAAGAGGAACGGAGTGGTGAGTTCAGGGACCTCTGTTTTCACCGCCAGTTTCACACGTAAACATGTTTATTCACACTCGAATAGAGTAAACAAACAGATGGCGTCTAGTTCGAGGCGGATTCTGTTATTATTGGGCAACGCGTTACTGTCAAGCGCGCATGACAGTAACGGGATTACCTCCTGGTGGTTCGTTACTTTACTTTCTAGAGTTCACAGTTTCAGTCCAGGATTAAGTGTTTATCAGGAGATAATTTTCTGCTTTCATTTGTTGTTTCTTCTCCTTCCGGTTCTTGTTGAACTTTAAAAATTGACTTTTTGTTTAGAATGTTAGATTTCCTCTCATCTAACTCTGATTTCCTGAAAATCTGTATTTATCAAAAAGAAAAGGTTTCAGGTTTTTTTTCATTGCTGGTTTTTTTTAGTGCTCAATAAACACATGAAGGATTTTAGTTTGGTGATCATTGACTGATTTAATGGTGAAACTTGTGACTCGGTTCTTTATAATAGAACCGTTAACATTTAGAGAACATGACGTCCCGGTTCAAGGTCGGAGACGACCATAAAATCATCACATTTAGTTCTTACAGTTGTTCAAAGTCCGCGCCAGCAAAAATATGAGGTGATAATAAACGTGGTTCCAGCCCAGACCCTGTGGGGGGTCGGGGCTGTGATCCACATTCTAGCCTGACAGTGGTGTAGTACCGCTCCTCACCGCTGGGGGCAGCAGACAGTTCGCTCTCCCGTCATTCAGACCAGAGAAGCTTGCTAACGGTGCTAAAGTCCCAAATTATCTTAAACGTAATCTCCAAACGGAAACACGTCACTACAAAACACGGAAGCGGATTATTTTATTATTCTGTTTAAACACGATGAGAAAGACTTCATCAGAAACGGAAATAAAAGTGAACGAAAGATCTCTCAAAACTAAACATGTGTGTAAAACTCAAACGTCCCACGCTGCGGCGCAGCCGTGAACGTCTCCTGCCTCCAAAGCCGCTGTCAATGAGATGCTGGAGCCTGAGGCGGTCAGAGGAAAGGTTCGAGTCCCTCTCAGAGGAAACGCTCCACAGTTCCAGAAGTAAACATCAGCAGAGGAAGGTTATTGGGTCACATAGGAACATCTGGAACAAGGAGGACTTCCGTGTTTAAAACTCCAGGCATGTCGGGTTGGATTCCGTTTATTTCTGTTCAGCCTCCGCTGGATGCTGTGAGGGGGTTCGAACCCATGTCGTTCAGCATCAGCTCATGGACCCATCAGGAGCAGGAGGGACGAACCGAACCGAACCAACACCGGGGTTTAAGATGATCTCTGGTCTACCGATGGACGGTTTGGTTCGATTCTGCCGAGCAGTTCCTCCAGGACGGGAAAGATGCTGCGTTCTCTGTCCCGGAGCAGAGTGACAGTCGGGAACTATTCTTTGCAGAACCAAATGGAAATTTGGTCCAAACTATTTAAATGTTTAGGTGTTTTGAGTCAAATCACTTCCTATTATAGTTCCGGGTTGTGGCATTGTGGATAAACCGAGTGGGTTAAAACGAGGAGGCGTGTGCCTTCACAAATGGCGAATTGATTTACCCATCAATAACATAAATGACAGTCTAGTAAATATTGTTAAATCTTTTTCGAAAACTGAGTGTGTTGGGTTTTTTTCTGATTCGCTCCAGAGTTGCGTTCGCGTCCGTTCTGAGCAGGAAGCTTTAGTTTCCGGAGCGCCCCTGAACGCAGCAGCAGCAGGTGGTTTTCGTCGAGACAGATGAGGAGGAGCGGAGTGGTGCGTTCATGTCACCGCGGGTTTCAGACGTAAACATGTTTATTTACACTCAAATAGAGTAAACAAACAGTTGGGCGGAACCGGGACTGTGTCGTGTTTCCTTCGGGGTGGATTCCGTTGTTACTGGTCCTGCGGTCGTTTCCATCTCAGCTTCACGTCAGTCCGTCTGTAGTCACAACGACAGACGGGCGCAACAGTAACGGGATTACCTCCCGGTAGTTCGTTACATCAGCGATCCCCAACCTTCTCTGCTTCACGGACCGGCCTTCATGTGCTGGATTATCGTTGATGACGGCAGGAAGGCTGTAGTCTAATAATAAATCCCCAGTGGACTGATGTCATATGCGGACATCAACAGAAAATAAACCTTTATTCATGAATTAACAACAAAAAAATCTTTTAGACCAACTGACCGGAAAAAAAAATTTTTTTAGACTGACCCACTGAAAAAAATTTTCCCATCAACCGACAAAGACAAAAATTTTTTAGAAAGACCAAAAAAAAAACTTGACCCATGGACCAGAAATTTTTTTTTTGACCAAATAACCAAAAAAAATTTTTTTACCGACCGACCTACCGAAACAAAAAACGTTAAACCATCTGACCGACCGGAAAAATTTTTTTTAACTAACCGACCGATTGGCCAAAAAAATCTTTTACTGATGGAATGACCAAAAAAACACTTTTTTTTAGTCAGTCGGACTAAAAGAAATGTTTTTAGAACGACCAAAGAAAAAAATTGTCCAACAGACTGGTTGAAAAAAAATTTAGGTTGATCCCAAAATTTTTTTATTTTGGTCAGTCAATCCAAAAGTTTTTTTGGACCTTCATGAAAAAAAATTTGAAAAAATATATGGTCAGTCGGTCATCTTACAAAAATATTTTTGGTCAGTTGGTCAAAAAACTTTTTGCGGTCGGTCTAAAATTTTTCGGTCGGTTTGGTTTTGAAAAATTTTTTTGGTTGGTCTGTCGGTCATTTCCAAAAAACTTTATTTCAGTCGGTCGGTGTAAAAAATTTTTTTTCGATCCGTCGGTCTAAAAACTTATTTCGGTCAGTCGATCAAAAACATTTGTTTCGGCCGGTCTAAAAACTTTTTATTGGTCAGTGGTTGGTTTTTTTTAAAAAAAATTCGGCTGGTCCATAAAAAGTTTTGAAATAAATTTTTTTAATCAAACAGTAATCTTTTCAAACATGGGCAGCAATTATTCTTTTCCCAAAGCTGTGTGCAGATCATTAAAAATATTTCCACATTGTATGAAACAGTGGGAGTTGATGGTATTCTCCATTCAGTGAATAAGTTATTAAAACGAGTTATTATCGTGACACATTAAACGTGTATCACCACAAAGGAGGGAAATAACAAGGAAATACAGGTAGTCCTCAAATTACTGACATTCGACTTGGGATGTCTGTGTAGGTTCTCTTATCCAGGTCGTGGTTACTTAAAGTTGTTTACATTAAAGTCTTGGTGAATGCTCCGTGCTCGTGGCCCACCCAGGCCCGCGTCGGGTGGTGTCGCTGGGGTTGAGATCGTTCACTCGTAAGTACTTCCTGTTTCAACCACACCGCTCAAGTCTAAGGTTAAGAAAAAGGAGTAGCGATAAAATGTTTATAAATTAACAGTTAACCATATTTGCGTTTTTGTAAGCGAAGATCGGACGGAAACATACGGAGAAAATAAATTTACGAATTTGACAAACCGGATATCCTGGTATTTGTATTGATAACATCATCAATCAAAATACATTTTAATCACCCTGTGGTTAAAACGAGGAGGCGTGTGCCTTCACAAATGGCGAGTTGATTTACCCATCAATAACATAAATGACAGTCTAGTAAATATTGTTAAATCTTTTTTTAAAAAATGAGTGTGTTGGGTTTTTTTCTGATTCGCTCCAGAGTTGCGTTCGCGTCCGTTCTGAGCAGGAACCTTTAGTTTCCGGAGCGTCCCTGAACGCAGCAGCAGCAGGTGGTTTTCGTCGAGACAGATGAAGAGGAGCGGAGTGGTGCGTTCATGTCACCGCGGGTTTCAGACGTAAACATGTTTATTTACACCCAAATAGAGTAAACAAACAGTTGGGCGGAACCGGGACTGTGTCGTGTTTCCTTCGGGGTGGATTCCGTTGTTACTGGTCCTGCGGTCGTTTCCATCTCAGCTTCACGTCAGTCCGTCTTTAGTTACGACAGACGCGCGCAACAGTAACGGGATTACCTCCCGGTAGTTCGTTACATCAGCGATCCCCAACCTTCTCTGCTTCACGGACCGGCCTTCATCTGCTGGATTATCGTTGATGACGGCAGGAAGGCTGTAGTCTAATAATAAACCCCCAGTGGACTGATGTCATATGCGGACATCAACACAAAATAAACAACCTTTATTCATGAATTAACAACAAAAAAATCTTTTAGACAGACCAACTGACCGGAAAAAAAAAGGTTTTTTAGACTGACCGACTGAAAAAAATTTTCCCACCAACCGACAAAAAAAAAATTTTTTTAGAAAGACCGAAAAAAAAAAATTTGACCCACGGACCAGAAAGTTTTTTTTTTGACCAAACAACCAAAAAAATTTTTTTACTGACCGACCTACCGAAAAAAAAAAAAAGTTAAACCATGTGACCGACCCGAAAAAAAAATTTTTGACTAACCGACCAAAAATTTTTTTGGATTGACCGAATGAAACGTTTTTTGACCGACCAAAAAAAAAACTTTTTTTTAGATTGACCGGAAAACAAAATTTTTAGACCAACCTAAAAAAATTTTTACTGACTGACTGGAGAAACAATTTTTTTTAAACCGACTGACCTACCAAAAAACTATTTTTCTAGACCAACTGAACGGTTGAAAAAAAATTTTTGAACTGACCAATTGGCCAAAAAAATCTTTTACTGATGGAGTGACGAAAAAAAATTGTTTTTAGTCAGTCGGACAAAACAAAAAATGTTTTAGAACGACCAAAAATATATATAATTGTCCAACAGACTGGTTGAAAAAAATTTTAGGTTGATCCCAAAAATGTTTTTATTTTGGTCAGTCAATCCAAAAGTTTTTATGGACCAGCAGGAAATTTTTTTTGAAAAAATGTATGGTCAGTTGGTCGGTCTACAAAAAATTTTTTTGGTCAGTTGGTCAAAAAATTTTTTTTCGGTCAGGCGGTTTAAAAAAAATTTTTTCGGTCAGTGGGTCGATCTAAAACATCTTTTTCAGGCGGTCAGTCAAAAACATCTTTTTGGACGGTCAGTCTTGAAACATTTTTTGATCAGTCAGTAAAAAAAAAATTTTGGTCTAAATTTTTTTTTGGTCGGTCATAACATTTTTTTCAGTCGGTCGGTCAGTCAAAACTTTTTGGTCGATTGGTCAAAAAAAAAGTTTTAGTCGGTCAAAAAAATTTTTTTCGGTCAGTGTAAACAATTTTTTTTCGGGTGGTCGAACAAAAACATCTTTTTTGGTCGGTTGGTCAAAAAAAATTTTATTGGTCGGTCGGTCAAAAAAATTTTTGTGGTTGTTTGGTCTAAAATTTTTCGGTCGGTTTGGTTTTGAAAAAATTTTTTGGTTGGTCTGTCGGTCATTTCCAAAAAACTTTGTCAGTCACTCAGTGTAAAAAAATTTTTTTCGGCCCGTTGATCTAAAAACTTATTTCAGTTGGTTGATCAAAAACATTTGTTTCGGTCGGTCTAAAAACTTTTTATTGGTCAGTCGTCGGTTTTTTTTTTTTAAATTCAGTCGGTCCATAAAAGAAGGAAGCAAGTGAGTTTTGAAATTTTTTAAAAAAACTTATTGCATAAACAGTTTATGAACCAACAGCAAGCACCTGCAGTTTAATATTTAAACATAGCGCTGATTAGTGAGACATATTAGTGATTCTTACACAATTTACATTATTATCAAACAGTAATCTTTTCAAACATGGGCAGCAATTATTCTTTTCCCAAAGCTGTGTGCAGATGGCGTCATCATTAAAAATATTTCCACATTGAATGAAACAGTGGGAGTTGATGGTATTCTCCATTCAGTGAATAAGTTATTAAAACGAGTTATTATCGTGACACATTAAACGTGTATCACCACAAAGGAGGGAAATAACAAGGAAATACAGGTAGTCCTCAAATTACTGACATTCGACTTGGGATGTCTGTGTAGGTTCTCTTATCCAGGTCGTGGTTACTTAAAGTTGTTTACATTAAAGTCTTGGTGAATGCTCCGTGCTCGTGGCCCACCCAGGCCCGCGTCGGGTGGTGTCGCTGGGGTTGAGATCGTTCACTCGTAAGTACTTCCTGTTTCAACCACACCGCTCAAGTCTAAGGTTAAGAAAAAGGAGTAGCGATAAAATGTTTATAAATTAACAGTTAACCATATTTATAAACATTGATATTTGCGTTTTTGTAAGCGAAGATCGGACGGAAACATACGGAGAAAATAAATTTACAAATTTGACAAACCGGATATCCGGGTATTTGTATTGATAACATCATCAATCAAAATACATTTTAATCACCCTGTGGTTAAAACGAGGAGGCGTGTGCCTTCACAAATGGCGAGTTGATTTACCAATCAATAACATAAATGACAGTCTAGTAAATATTGTTAAATCTTTTTCGAAAACTGAGTGTGTTGGGTTTTTTTCTGATTCGCTCCAGAGTTGCGTTCGCGTCCGTTCTGAGCAGGAACCTTTAGTTTCCGGAGCGTCCCTGAACGCAGCAGCAGCAGGTGGTTCTCGTCGAGACAGATGAAGAGGAGCGGAGTGGTGCGTTCATGTCACCGCGCGTTTCAGACGTAAGCATCTTTATTTACACTAAAATAGAGTAAACAAACATTTGGGCGGAACCGGGACTGTGTCGTGTTTCCTTCGGGGTGGATTCCGTTGTTACTGGTCCTGCGGTCGTTTCCATCTCAGCTTCACGTCAGTCCGTCTTTAGTTACGACAGACGCGCGCAACAGTAACGGGATTACCTCCCGGTAGTTCGTTACATCAGCGATCCCCAACCTTCTCTGCTTCACGGACCGGCCTTCATCTGCTGGATTATCGTTGATGACGGCAGGAAGGCTGTAGTCTAATAATAAACCCCCAGTGGACTGATGTCATATGCGGACATCAACACAAAATAAACAACCTTTATTCATGAATTAACAACAAAAAAATCTTTTAGACAGACCAACTGACCGGAAAAAAAAAGGTTTTTTAGACTGACCGACTGAAAAAAATTTTCCCACCAACCGACAAAAAAAAAATTTTTTTAGAAAGACCGAAAAAAAAAAATTTGACCCACGGACCAGAAAGTTTTTTTTTTGACCAAACAACCAAAAAAATTTTTTTACTGACCGACCTACCGAAAAAAAAAAAAAGTTAAACCATGTGACCGACCCGAAAAAAAAATTTTTGACTAACCGACCAAAAATTTTTTTGGATTGACCGAATGAAACGTTTTTTGACCGACCAAAAAAAAAACTTTTTTTTAGATTGACCGGAAAACAAAATTTTTAGACCAACCTAAAAAAATTTTTACTGACTGACTGGAGAAACAATTTTTTTTAAACCGACTGACCTACCAAAAAACTATTTTTCTAGACCAACTGAACGGTTGAAAAAAAATTTTTGAACTGACCAATTGGCCAAAAAAATCTTTTACTGATGGAGTGACGAAAAAAAATTGTTTTTAGTCAGTCGGACAAAACAAAAAATGTTTTAGAACGACCAAAAATATATATAATTGTCCAACAGACTGGTTGAAAAAAATTTTAGGTTGATCCCAAAAATGTTTTTATTTTGGTCAGTCAATCCAAAAGTTTTTATGGACCAGCAGGAAATTTTTTTTGAAAAAATGTATGGTCAGTTGGTCGGTCTACAAAAAATTTTTTTGGTCAGTTGGTCAAAAAAATTTTTTTCGGTCAGGCGGTTTAAAAAAAATTTTTTCGGTCAGTGGGTCGATCTAAAACATCTTTTTCAGGCGGTCAGTCAAAAACATCTTTTTGGACGGTCAGTCTTGAAACATTTTTTGATCAGTCAGTAAAAAAAAAATTTTGGTCTAAATTTTTTTTTGGTCGGTCATAACATTTTTTTCAGTCGGTCGGTCAGTCAAAACTTTTTGGTCGATTGGTCAAAAAAAAAGTTTTAGTCGGTCAAAAAAATTTTTTTCGGTCAGTGTAAACAATTTTTTTTCGGGTGGTCGAACAAAAACATCTTATTTGGTCGGTTGGTCAAAAAAAATTTTATTGGTCGGTCGGTCAAAAAAATTTTTGTGGTTGTTTGGTCTAAAATTTTTCGGTCGGTTTGGTTTTGAAAAAATTTTTTGGTTGGTCTGTCGGTCATTTCCAAAAAACTTTGTCAGTCACTCAGTGTAAAAAAATTTTTTTCGGCCCGTTGATCTAAAAACTTATTTCAGTTGGTTGATCAAAAACATTTGTTTCGGTCGGTCTAAAAACTTTTTATTGGTCAGTCGTCGGTTTTTTTTTTTTAAATTCAGTCGGTCCATAAAAGAAGGAAGCAAGTGAGTTTTGAAATTTTTTAAAAAAACTTATTGCATAAACAGTTTATGAACCAACAGCAAGCACCTGCAGTTTAATATTTAAACATAGCGCTGATTAGTGAGACATATTAGTGATTCTTACACAATTTACATTATTATCAAACAGTAATCTTTTCAAACATGGGCAGCAATTATTCTTTTCCCAAAGCTGTGTGCAGATGGCGTCATCATTAAAAATATTTCCACATTGAATGAAACAGTGGGAGTTGATGGTATTCTCCATTCAGTGAATAAGTTATTAAAACGAGTTATTATCGTGACACATTAAACGTGTATCACCACAAAGGAGGGAAATAACAAGGAAATACAGGTAGTCCTCAAATTACTGACATTCGACTTGGGATGTCTGTGTAGGTTCTCTTATCCAGGTCGTGGTTACTTAAAGTTGTTTACATTAAAGTCTTGGTGAATGCTCCGTGCTCGTGGCCCACCCAGGCCCGCGTCGGGTGGTGTCGCTGGGGTTGAGATCGTTCACTCGTAAGTACTTCCTGTTTCAACCACACCGCTCAAGTCTAAGGTTAAGAAAAAGGAGTAGCGATAAAATGTTTATAAATTAACAGTTAACCATATTTATAAACATTGATATTTGCGTTTTTGTAAGCGAAGATCGGACGGAAACATACGGAGAAAATAAATTTACAAATTTGACAAACCGGATATCCGGGTATTTGTATTGATAACATCATCAATCAAAATACATTTTAATCACCCTGTGGTTAAAACGAGGAGGCGTGTGCCTTCACAAATGGCGAGTTGATTTACCAATCAATAACATAAATGACAGTCTAGTAAATATTGTTAAATCTTTTTCGAAAACTGAGTGTGTTGGGTTTTTTTCTGATTCGCTCCAGAGTTGCGTTCGCGTCCGTTCTGAGCAGGAACCTTTAGTTTCCGGAGCGTCCCTGAACGCAGCAGCAGCAGGTGGTTCTCGTCGAGACAGATGAAGAGGAGCGGAGTGGTGCGTTCATGTCACCGCGCGTTTCAGACGTAAGCATCTTTATTTACACTAAAATAGAGTAAACAAACATTTGGGCGGAACCGGGACTGTGTCGTGTTTCCTTCGGGGTGGATTCCGTTGTTACTGGTCCTGCGGTCGTTTCCATCTCAGCTTCACGTCAGTCCGTCTTTAGTTACGACAGACGCGCGCAACAGTAACGGGATTACCTCCCGGTAGTTCGTTACATCAGCGATCCCCAACCTTCTCTGCTTCACGGACCGGCCTTCATCTGCTGGATTATCGTTGATGACGGCAGGAAGGCTGTAGTCTAATAATAAACCCCCAGTGGACTGATGTCATATGCGGACATCAACACAAAATAAACAACCTTTATTCATGAATTAACAACAAAAAAATCATTTAGACCAACTGACCGAAAAAAAAAAAGTTTTTTAGACTGACCGACTGAAAAAAAATTTCCCATCAACCGACAAAAAAATTTTTTTAGAAAGACCTAAAAAAACAATTTTGACCCACGGACCAAAAATTTTTTTTACCGACCAACCTACCGAAAAAAAAAAAGTTAAACCATGTGACCGACCCGAAAAAAATTTTTTTGACTAACCGACCAAAAATTTTTTTGGATTGACCGAATGAAACGTTTTTTGACCGACC
The DNA here is from genome assembly GCF_040054535.1 of Antennarius striatus. Lineage (NCBI taxonomy): Eukaryota > Metazoa > Chordata > Actinopteri > Lophiiformes > Antennariidae > Antennarius > Antennarius striatus. The sequence continues at coordinate 4,296,036 of NC_090787.1, read as the reverse complement.
AAAAAAAAATTTTTTTAGATTGACCGGAAAACAAAATTTTTAGACCGACCTATAAAATTTTTACCAACTGACTGCAGAAACAATTTTTTTTAAACCGATTGACCTACCAAAAAACTATTTTTCTAGACCAACTGAACGGTTGAAAAATTTTTTTGAACTGACCAATTGGCCAAAAAAATCTTTTACTGATGGAGTGAACGAAAAAAAATTGTTTTTAGTCAGTCGGACAAAACAAAAAAGGTTGTAGAACGACCAAAAAAATATATAATTGTCCAACAGACTGGTTGAAAAAAATTTTAGGTTGATCCCAAAAATTTTTTTATTTTGGTCAGTCAATCGAAAAGTTTTTATGGACTGTCAGGAAATTTTTTTGAAAAAATGTATGGTCAGTTGGTCGGTCTACAAAAAATTTTTTTGGTCAGTTGGTCAAAAAAATTGTTTTCGGTCAGACGGTTTAAAAAAATTTTTTCGGTCAGTGGGTCGATCTAAAACATCTTTTTCGGGCGGTCAGTCAAAAACATCTTTTTTTCGATCAGTCAGTAAAAAAAAAATTTTGGTCTAAAGAATTTTTTTTTTGGTCGGTCAGAACATTTTTTTCAGTCGGTCGGTCAGTCAAAACTTTTTGGTCGATTGGTCAAAAAAAAAAGTTTTAGTCGGTCAAAAAAAATTTTTCGGTCAGTGTAAAAAAATTTTTTTCGGGTGGTCGAACAAAAACATCTTTTTTGGCCGGTTGGTCAAAAAAAATTTTATTGGTCGGTCGGTCAAAAACATTTTTGTGGTTGTTTGGTCTAAAATTTTTCGGTCGGTTTGGTTTTGAAAAATTTTCTTGGTTGGTCTGTCGGTCATTTCCAAAAAACTTTGTCAGTCACTCAGTGTAAAAAAATTTTTTTCGGCCCATTGATCTAAAAACTTATTTCAGTTGGTCGATCAAAAACATTTGTTTTGGTTGGTCTAAAAACTTTTTATTGGTCAGCCGTCGGTTTTTTAAAAAAAAAATCAGTCGGTCCATAAAAGAAGGAAGCAAGTGAGTTTTGAATTTTTTTTTTTAAATTTTATTGCATAAACAGTTTATGAACCAACAGTTAGCACCTGCAGTTTAATATTTAAACATAGCGCTGATTAGTGAGACACAATTTACATTATTATCAAACAGTAATCTTTTCAAACATGGGCAGCAATTATTCTTTTCCCAAAGCTGTGTGCAGATGGCGTCATCATTAAAAATATTTCCACATTGAATGAAACGGTGGGAGTTGATGGTATTCTCCATTCAGTGAATAAGTTATTAAAACGAGTTATTATCGTGACACATTAAACGTGTATCACCACAAAGGAGGGAAATGGAAATAACAAGGAAATACAGGTAGTCCTCAAATTACTGACATTCGACTTGGGATGTCTGTGTAGGTTCTTTTATCCAGGTCGTGGTTACTTAAAGTTGTTTAAACCAATCTACTGGACATTAAAGTCTTGGTGAAGGTTCCGTGCTCGTGGCCCACCCAGGCCCGGGTCGGGTGGTGTCGCTGCCCCCCGGGGGGCCGCCGTCCTGCCAGAACATGTCTGTGATCCGCTTGAGGAAGTGGGACACCCGAGGGTTCAGGATCAGGGAGAAGTCTGAGGGAATGCCGTCAGCGCCTCCCTGTGGCAGGAAGGGTTTCTGCAGGTCGGTTCGCTCCATGGCATGATGCCAGGGCCCTGAAATCACAAGAACTTGTGATTACTGACCTTTACTAGCAAATTTCAATAATCAAATAAACCAAATAGAACTTAAAGAACCCTCAGTGGTTCATATTCATCTTGTGGAGACAAACGGCAGCTAGACCGACCGACCGATTTGGCGTTTTTGTCTATATGTATATATATTTATGTATATATATATATATTCTACTGTCCACTCCAGCGTCGTAGCGGAATATTTAACATGATAAACTGTGTTTGATCCGTCGTCTGTGCCATAAGGGATGAGTTCCAGAAGAAACTGACTCACAATATTTTGTTCTAACAGTTTGGTGTCTCTTTGTCCACGAAGAGGCGCTGTTCAACTAAAACACCAGTAGCAAACTGGCACCCGGGAGGACTCTTCTGCGCATGTCTGTTTTTTCCCCCCTCAAACCAAAGATACATCAGTGGCTATGAGGTTGAGATCGTTCACTCGTAAGTACTTCCTGTTTCAACCACACCGCTCAAATCCAAGGTTAAGAAAAAGGAGTAGCGATAAAATGTTTATAATTTAACAGTTAACCATATTTATAAACATTGATATTTGCGTTTTTGTAAGCGAAGATCGGACGGAAACATACGGAAAAAGTAAATTTACAAATTTGACAAACCGGATATCCTGGTATTTGTATTGATAACATCATCAATGAAAATACATTTTAATCACCCTGTGGTTAAAACGAGGAGGCGTGTGCCTTGACAAATGGCGAATGAAATTATCCATTAATAACATAAATGACAGTCTAGTAAATATTGTTAAATCTTTTTCGAAAACTGAGTGTGTTGGGTTTTTTTCTGATTCGCTCCAGAGTTGCGTTCGCGTCCGTTCTGAGCAGGAACCTTTAGTTTCCGGAGCGTCCCTGAACGCAGCAGCAGCAGGTGGTTTTCGTCGAGACAGATGAAGAGGAGCGGAGTGGTGCGTTCCAGTCCCCGCGGATTTCAGACGTAAACATGTTTATTTACACTCAAATAGAGTAAACAAACAGTTGGGCGGAACCGGGACTGTGTCGTGTTTCCTTCGGGGTGGATTCCGTTGTTACTGGTCCTGCGGTCGTTTCCATCTCAGCTTCACGTCAGTCCGTCTTTAGTTACGACAGACGCGCGCAACAGTAACGGGATTACCTCCCGGTAGTTCGTTACATCAGCGATCCCCAACCTTCTCTGCTTCACGGACCGGCCTTCATCTGCTGGATTATCGTTGATGACGACAGGAAGGCTGTAGTCTAATAATAAACCCCCAGTGGACTGATGTCATATGCGGACATCAACAGAAAATAAACAAGCTTTATTCATGAATTAACAACAAAAAAATCTTTTAGACAGACCAACTGAGCGAAAAAAAAAAGTTTTTAGACCGACTGACTGAAAAAAATTTTCCCACCAACCAACAAAAAAAAAATTTTTTTAGAAAGACCGAAAGAAAAAAATTGACCCACGGACCAGAAATTTTTTTTTGACCAAACAACCAAAAAAAATTTTTTTTACCGACCGACGTACCAAAAAAAAAAACGTTAAACCATCTGACCGACCGGAAAAAATTTTTTTAACTAACCGACCAAACTTTTTTTTGGATTGACCGAATGAAACGTTTTTTGACCGACCAGAAAAAAAAATTCTTTTAGATTGACCGGAATACAAAATTTTTAGACTGACCTAAAAAAAATTTGTTGACTGAGTGGAGAAACAATTTTTTTTTAAACCGACCGACCTACCAAAAAAACTTTTTTTAGACCAACTGAACGACCGCAAAAAAATTTTTGAACTGACTGATTGGCCAAAGAAATCTTACTGATGGAATGACCAAAAACAATTTTTTTTTGTCAGTCGGACTAAAAAAAATGTTTTTAGAACGACCAAAAAAAAAAAATTTGTCCAACAGACCTGTTGAAAAAAAATTTAGGTTGATCCCAAAATTTTTTTATTTTGGTCAGTCAATCCAAAAGTTTTTTTGGACCTTCATGAAAAAATTTTTGAAAAAATATATGGTCAGTTGGTCGTCTTACAAAAATTTTTTTGGTCAGTTGGTCAAAAAAAATTTTTTCGGTCAGACGGTTTTAATTTTTTTTTTTCAGTGAAAACAAAAACATTATTTTGGATGGTCAGTCTTAAAAAATTTTTTTCGGTCGGTCAGAACATTTTTTTCTGTCGGTCAGTCAGTCAAAACTTTTTGGTCGATTGGTCAAAAAAAAAGTTAGTCGGTCAAAGAAAATTTTTTCGGTCGGTGTAAAAAGATTTTTTTTCGGTTGATCGCTCAAAAAAATTTTTTTTGGTCGGTTGGTCAAAAAACTTTTTGCGGTCGGTCTAAAGTTTTTCGGTCGGTTTGGTTTTGAAAAATTTTTTTGGTTGGTCTGTCGGTCATTTCCAAAAAACTTTATTTCAGTCGGTCGGTGTAAAAAAAAATTTTTCAATCCGTCGGTCTAAAAACTTATTTCGGTCAGTCGATCAAAAACATTTGTTTCGGTCGGTCTAAAAACTTTTTATTGGTCAGTGGTTGGTTTTTTTTAAAAAAATTCGGCTGGTCCATAAAAAGTTTTGAAATTAATTTTTTTAATCAAACAGTAATCTTTTCAAACAAGGGCAGCAATTATTCTTTTCCCAAAGCTGTGTGCAGATCATTAAAAATATTTCCACATTGAATGAAACAGTGGGAGTTGATGGTATTCTCCATTCAGTGAATAAGTTATTAAAACGGGTTATTATCGTGACACATTAAAAGTGTATCACCACAAAGGAGGGAAATAACAAGGAAATACAGGTAGTCCTCAAATTACTGACATTCGACTTGGGATGTCTGTGTAGGTTCTTTTATCCAGGTCGTGGTTACTTAAAGTTGTTTAAACCAATCCACTGGACATTAAAGTCTTGGTGAATGCTCCGTGCTCGTGGCCCACCCAGGCCCGGGTCGGGTGGTGTCGCTGGGGTTGAGATCGTTCACTCGTAAGTACTTCCTGTTTCAACCACACCGCTCAAGTCTAAGGTTAAGAAAAAGGAGTAGCGATAAAATGTTTATAAATTAACAGTTAACCATATTTGCGTTTTTGTAAGCGAAGATCGGACGGAAACATACGGAGAAAATAAATTTACAAATTTGACAAACCGGATATCCTGGTATCTGTATTGATAACATCATCAATCAAAATACATTTTAATCACCCTGTGGTTAAAACGAGGAGGCGTGTGCCTTCACAAATGGCGAATGAATTTATCCATCAATAACATAAATGACAGTCTAGTAAATATTGTTAAATCTTTTTCGAAAACTGAGTGTGTTGGGTTTTTTTCTGATTCGCTCCAGAGTTGCGTTCGCGTCCGTTCTGAGCAGGAAGCTTTAGTTTCCGGAGCGTCCCTGAACGCAGCAGCAGCAGGTGGTTCTCGTCGAGACAGATGAAGAGGAGCGGAGTGGTGCGTTCATGTCACCGCGCGTTTCAGACGTAAACATGTTTATTTAAACCCAAATAGAGTAAACAAACAGTTGGGCGGAACCGGGACTGTGTCGTGTTTCCTTCGGGGTGGATTCCGTTGTTACTGGTCCTGCGGTCGTTTCCATCTCAGCTTCACGTCAGTCCGTCTGTAGTCACAACGACAGACGCGCGCAACAGTAACGGGATTACCTCCCGGTAGTTCGTTACATCAGCGATCCCCAACCTTCTCTGCTTCACGGACCGACCTTCATCTGCTGGATTATCGTTGATGACGGCAGGAAGGCTGTAGTCTAATAATAAACCCCCAGTGGACTGATGTCATATGCGGACATCAACAGAAAATAAACAAGCTTTATTCATGCATTAACAACAAAAAAATCTTTTAGACCAACTGTCCGGAAAAAAAAAAGGTTTTTTAGACTGACCGACTGAAAAAAAATTTCCCATCAACCGACAAAAAAAATTTTTTTTAGAAAGACCTAAAAAACAATTTTGACCCACGGACCAGAAAATTTTTGTTTGACCAAACAACCAAAAAAAATTTTTTTACCGACCGGCCTACCGAAAAAAAAAAAAGTTAAACCATGTGACCGACCCGAAAAAATTTTTTTTGACTAACCGACCAAAAATTTTTTTGGATTGACCAAATGAAACGTTTTTTGACCGACCAAAAAAAAATTTTTTTAGATTGACCGGAAAACAAAATTTTTAGACCGACCTAAAAAAATTTTTAGTGACTGACTGGAGAAACAATTTTTTTTAAACCGACTGACCTACCAAAAAACTATTTTTCTAGACCAACTGAACGGTTGAAAAAAAATTTTTAACTGACCAATTGGCCAAAAAAATCTTTTACTGATGGAGTGACCAAAAAAAATTTTTTTTAGTCAGTTGGACAAAAAAAAAAGTTTTTAGAATGACCAAAAAAATATAATTGTCTAACAGACTGGTTGAAAAAATTTTTAGGTTGATCCCAAAATTTTTTTTATTTTGGTCAGTCAATCCAAAAGTTTTTATGGACCGTCAGGAAAAATTTTTTGAAAAAATGTATGGTCAGTTGGTCGGTCTACAAAAAATTTTTTTGGTCAGTTGGTCAAAAAAAAATTTTCCGGTCAGACGGTTTAAAAAATTTTTTTTCGGTCAGTGGGTTGATCTAAAACATCATTTTCGGGCGGTCAGTCAAAAACATCTTTTTTTCGATCAGTCAGTAAAAAAAAAAATTTGGTCTAAAGAATTTTTTTTTGGTCGGTCAGAACATTTTTTTCAGTCGGTCGGTCAGTCAAAACTTTTTGGTCGATTGGTCAAAAAAAAATTTTCAGTCGGTGTAAAAAATTTTTTTTCGGTTGGTCGAACAAAAACATCTTTTTTGGTCGGTTGGTCAAAAAACTTTTTATTGGTTGGTCAAAAAAAAATTTTGTGGTTGGTTGGTCTAAAGTTTTTGGGTCGGTTTGGTTTTGAAAAAAATTTTTGGTTGGTCTGTCGATCATTTCCAAAAAACTTTGTCAGTCGGTCGGTGTAAAAAAATTTTTTTCGGCCCGTTGATCTAAAAACTTATTTCAGTTGGTCGATCAAAAACATTTGTTTCGGTCGGTCTAAAAACTTTTTATGGTGAATGTTCCGTGCTCGTGGCCCACCCAGGCCCGCGTCGGGTGGTGTCGCTGCCCCCCGGGGGCCGCCGGGGGGCCAGAACATATCTGTGATCCGCTTGAGGAAGTGGGACACCCGAGGGTTCAGGATCAGGGAGAAGTCTGAGGGAATGCCGTCAGCGCCTCCCTGTGGCAGGAAGGGCTTCTGCAGGTCGGTTCGCTCCATGGCATGATGCCAGGGCCCTGAAATCACAAGAACTTGTGATTACTGACCTTTACTAGCAAATTTCAATAATCAAATGAACCAAATAGAACTTAAAGAATTCTCAGTGGTTCATATTCATCATGTGGAGACAAACGGCAGCTAGACCGACCGACCGATTTTATATGTATATATATTTATGTATATATATTCTACTGTCCACTCCAGCGTCGTAGCGGAATATGTAGCATGATAAACTGTGTTTGATCCGTCGTCTGTGCCATAAGGGATGAGTTCCAGAAGAAACTGACTCACAATATTTTGTTCTAACAGTTTGGGGTCTCTTTGTCCACGAAGAGGCGCTGTTCAACTAAAACACCAGTAGCAAACTGGCACCCGGGAGGACTCTTCTGCGCATGTCTGTTTTTTCCCCCTCAAACCAAAGATACATCAGTGGCTATGAGGTTGAGATCGTTCACTCGTAAGTACTTCCTGTTTCAACCACACCGCTCAAGTCTAAGGTTAAGAAAAGGGCGTATTTTTTTAAAACTTATTTTTATTTTATTTGTGTAGCACATGTTCAGTACGAGTACAAAAAGTGTGCGATAAAATGTTTATAAATTAATAGATAATCATATTTATAAACATTGATATTTGCGTTTTCGTAAACAAAGATCGGACGGAAACACGCGGAGAAACTCAATTTACAAATTTGACAAACCGGATATCCTGTTATTTGTATTGATAACATCATCAATCAAAATACATTTTAATCACCCTGTCATACACGTAACATTTTTTTTAGAATAACATTAAAGTTGCGATAGAAAAACTCAGTAACTCGTAACCCAAAGCAGTACGGAGCGTGAATCCGAAAGGACGACCCACTACGTCAAGTGGACGTGAATGATCTTGTACTAACTTCTCATCTTTGGTTAAACCTGCTGAAGTCCACTTGAGAAACGTGTTCCCGGATCCCGGTGGGCTCCGGTGCCGGAAACGACTCCAAGCTTTGTGCTCAAGTGTTTGCAGAAATCATTGAGTCAAACGCCAGTATGTCCGTTCTGAAAAAACTTCAAACATAACGCAAGTATCCCAAACTTTATGGTTGTGTTTTGGTTCTGACCTGCATACCGTAAAAAAAAAATTTAAAAAAAAGGAAGCGAAGAGTTTACGCGAGTTTGGACTTTGAAATGTTGTAATTGCGTAAAAAAAATCAGCTGATTTAAGAAGCAACAGCAAGTAGCTGCAGTTTAATATTTAAATACAGCATAGATTAGGGGGACATATCCAGGTAATCATTCTTAAAACCGCTACAGTTTAGATTATAAGGAAATATGAACTTTTTCAGACTTGGGCAGCAATTATTATTGTTTTTATTCTGATTCTGGTTATTAATTATTATTATTATTAGTAGTAGTAGTAGTAGTAGTAGTAGTATCATCCCAAGGCTGTCTACGGATGGCGCCATCATTAAAAGTATTTTCAGATTGAACGAACAGTGGGAGTTGATGTTATTCTCCATTCAGTGAATAATACTTATTAAAACAAATTATCATGGTGACACCTTAAACATGTATCACGACAAAGAAAGGGAATGGAAATAACAAGGCAATACAGATAGTCCTCAAATTAATGACATTCGACTGAGGATTTTCATGCAGGTTCTCATTTATCCGGGTGGTGGTTACTTAAACGCTGCTACATTAGGAGCTCCTGAGTGTTGATGCTTGTTTATCATCTCAACTTCATCATCTTGCATCACTTCCGCTTGATAAATGTTGGCCTGATGAACATTCTATCACTCTGTCATCCTGTTTCCTGATGAATCCAGCTGGTCGGGGGTTTGGCGGACGGAGGAAGGTCGTTGCTGAACAAACATGGCCTCCGGTTCTCTGGGCAGGAGACTGGTGGCCTGCCTGCTCAACGTCTCCGAGGCTCGCCGGAAGGACCTGGTGGAGACGGTGGCGAAGGCGGCTTTATACGAGCCTGAGGGCAAGTGTCACTCCGCCATCTGTCATGTGATGAAGGGCGGCGTGGTGTTCTAGAAATCCAGTCCTGATGGCACCACGGGTCTCCATCTCTGACCATACCCCCACCCCATGAAGATTCAACTCAAGCGGTTTTACATAATTAGGGATTATATTGGGTCCGCCTCTTTATCCCAATCCGCCCAATCCATAGGGATAAAATATGGTTTCTTTTCTGACCCATATTTTATCTCTACTCCAAGTTTTGTGGAAGAGACTTCAGGATTTTTTTAATCCTGCAGAAAAATATAACAAATATTAACAGATTAAAATATAACGTCTCTGGGAGGTGATGATCATTGATTTTTAAATACCCAGAAAAGAAACTATTTTGAATCAATGTGTTTTTCCCAACATCCTCTCCTTCCCATGATGCTCCTGGTCTGTAGGAGCTTTAGGGCGCCTCCGTTCTTTATCTTAACTATCTTTTAAACGTCATTTTAAGTCATTTCTAATTTAATTTTCTGCTTTTTCCCACTGCGTCAGGGGCGAGACGAGCAGCGACCGTGCTGAACATCTTCAACGACTGCGACTATAACCGTTCTGTCATCACCATCGTGGCCGGCGTCGACTCCATCAGTAAGTCCTTTCACCGCCTCTGTAAAATCCTTAAGAGTCTTCATAAATTTGCATAAAAACAAAAAATATTTTAGATTTCTATTTGTTTCCTTTACTGTAAATGGTTTCTGTCCTGTTCCAGGGGAGGCGGTTCTGTCTGCATGTGAGAAAGCCTGCAGCCTCATCGACATGCGTGATCACACGGGGGTTCACCCCTGCATGGGCGCCGTTGACCTCATACCCATCTACCCCCTGGGGGAGGACGTAGGAGTGGACGACTGCGCCAGAGAGGCTCGGGGTGAGAAGATGTTCATCAGCTGTCAGGAGAAGGTCGTGAGGGGGTTCATACCCTCAGCCGAAGATGGAGGGGGGGGCGTTTCGGCTCCACCCACCTACTGGAATACAGTAATCCCTCGCCTATTTACGCTTCAAGATGCACGGCTTCACTACATTGCAGATGTTTAGCTGTTAGTCACATGATACTTTACGCGCATTCTATTGGCTGACGACATCCGGAAGTGCGCTGCATTGAAACTCACGGAAAGCAGCGCACTTCCATGAAACACAAAATTGCTTTAAACAGTCTATCAAAGTGTGTGAAAAGGTAAAACAGAAGGCGGTTTAATATCAGTATGGGGCGGGTTCATGAACATTTAAATTACCGTAAAAAATACGACAGTTTGTTGCTATAACGTGGAATTTCGTTTTTCACGGGTGGTCCTGGAACGCATTAACAGTAACGAGGGATTACTGTATCATCAAACATTAAGTAAAACACAGTCAGTGACGTCAGCTCCATTTATTTATTAGTTGAGCTATGACACATTAAGAGGCATAACTATTGATCATCTTCCCAAAAAGTTTAGATTTTTAATTTATTACTAACAAAACGTGTGCAAATACATGAACCATCAATTTCATGAAAGCTTCAGATGTAACGTCTAAGATAAAAATATAAATGAAAATATATTTGTATCTTACACCGTTACAGTAAGTAAAATAAAAGTCCAAATTCACACCTAACCCAATCACCTCTTCTCAGGAAAACATCTTGACAATTTAACAGAATTTATAAGGAACCTTTTAGGTTATTCTATTAGTTAGCAAATAAACAAGCCATGATGTAGGCAGGTCCCTGGCAGATGTAATTACACAATGTAAAATAATCTGGTTTGACACCTCATTAATTTGGTTTGTGTAGAAATCGGCCTTCATCTCAGGCGGCGACTGATGAGCTCCTGCTGCGTCTTCAGGGACACGTCATGTGACTCCGTTAGCGTCCTGTTATTCTGATTAGCTTCAGTTTACCAGCTGGCGTAGCTCACGTGTCTCGCCGATAATAAGCGACATCCCAGCATGCCCTGCAATCTTTGTGCTGCATTTATGCGTGCATGTAACATGCGTCTGAATTACAGTAAACCCCCCACCCTCCCACTGGGTGTGTTTGGTTGTGTGTGTGATCAAACGTGGTTAACAGACATGTCTGTTCTTGTCGGGGGGGGGGGCAGCTGTAGCTCAGGGACTTACGGAGCGCATCCCAGGAACCAGCGCCTTCCTGTTCGGCTGGGCGGATGCTCCTCTTCATCGGGGGCTGGCGCAGAGGAGGAAGGAGATGGGCTGGTTCACCAAGACGCCGGACCTGCAGGCCATCAGGGCCGACGTGGGGCCCCCGCCACAGAAGCAGTTCGGCCTCACAGGTGAGTCAGAGATGGAAGAGTCCAATCTGTGGAGGCTCCAGGATTACTAGTAGATCACAGATGGGATTTTAAAGCAGTTCTGATTGGATGATCGTCTTTAGGTATTGGCTCCAGTCCGTACGTCATGAACTGTAACGTCACCATCGACACCCAGGACGTCGCTGTGGGACGCAGCATCGCCGCGGCCATCAGGGAGTCGACTCTGGGTGGCATACCTGGGGTGCAAGTCCTGGCGTTGCCACACGAGGGTGCTGTGGAAATCGCCTGTAACGTGGAAAGCGTGAAGGGGAGCCCACCTGGTCACATGACGGCAGGCGAGGCGTGGCCGACTTTTAGTATCAGCGGCCAGCTGTACTGTCACCCTCCAGCCTCTCTCATCACGGCCAGGGTTGCTGAGCTGGCAGGGAGGCAAGGAGTCGGCACAAAGGGCACGGCGTTGGTGGGGTTCACCCCCCAGGAGTGCCGGGCCGTGGCAGAGTTGGCGCTGAGTCAAGGGATCGCCGAGTTCTGGAAAGAACAGCGAAAGATCCGGATGTGAGAATAAAGACCTACCCACCTGGAGTGTGTATGACATCACTTTAACCACCTAATGTTTTGTTTAAGCCCCACCCCTTCCTGGTTTCACTTCAACATACCGTCAGTTCCGAGAGGTTCTTCATAAGATGAATTGTTCCTAAATGGTGATTTATTAAATTTGTATCTCTAATGTCCATTTGAGGTCATTTAAATGTTGTTACTACTCTAAATACTAAAGTTCTATTCCCTAAGACTGACCACAAACAATTACAGGACACCAAACAGCACATATTCAAAGCTGTTTAAGTTAAAGTTCTTGACGTTTCGTCTCTCATCCAACAGACTTCTTCAGAACTGAAGAAGTCTGTTGGATGAGAGACGAAATGTCTTCAAGAACTTGAACATCCAGTGGATTGACTTAAACAGCTTTGGATAGCTGAGAACCTACACACAGCACATAATAAATAAAATCCTGTAATACCATAATGTAGCTTTACTACATAAAGTGTGTGAAACCCATGGCAAAAATAATCCTTATTGGAATTACCGCGTCTATAAAATAATCCCTATTCTGTTGGAGACCCGCTGAGGCCTCTATTTGACCCCTGGTGGTCCGCAGACCAAACTTTGAACACCAATCAGCACCAATGCATTTCCATTCAGTTTTAACGAAACTGGTTACAAGTTTTGCATGACTTTATATTTGCGGGATCTTTACCATCTCTAAAACCAAATAAATTTGCTTTTTATGTACAGTAACACGTGAAAACACGTGAAAACCGGGAACATTTACTCATTCATGAATTGAATCATCCTCCATGGTGAAATTTATCCGTTCTCATGTTTGTCACTTCCTGTCTGCATCCAGCTGGTGTTTACTGCTGATCAGTCTTTTCCCATCGTTTCCCACCATCATCCTCTCCAAGCATGACTCCGTGGGAGACTCGCCATCTGTGTGTGAAGCTGCTATTTTTATCCCACCGCCTGAATCTTCCAGAAACATCCAGGGTTTTGGCTACATTTCCACAAACACGACAGTGGAACCGGTTTGAACCCACTGATGGTTTAAGTCGGTTTGACGCTCAGGATCAACCGTAGAAATGAAACGGAGATGAATTTGGCCAGAGGACAGGTCTGGAATTAACTGGGGCGAGATGATTCCACTCATTCCTTACATAAGGCCACGCACAATGCATTGAATAGCGACACATTCACGGTCTATGGAGGTATGGATTTGGCAGAAATATCCTGAGCTATATGGATGTGGAACAAAAGCAGAATGAGAGCATGAGATGAAGGGTTCCAGAGCCAGCAGAGCGCAAAGCTTTTAAATTCATCCAAACCTCATCCAGAATCAAACGCGCAATCCCGGAAGTACAATTCAGATTATATTCATTCCATTCAGGTGTTCATTCACATTAAATATGCATTAAACTGAGCACCAGGCCAACAAAACAGTTCTGGATCTACTACAAACATTCCGATTCATCTCAGCTACGCGTCAAGTAGCAGCTAGAAAGTTAATTCAATGAAATAAGATTTAAAACGGGTAAATCCGGATTTTTATTTAAAATGTTTTTTGAAAAATCCAGGATTCTTTTTTTTTCCTGCCTCTCTATTAAACTAAATTTAAATTAAACGCGCTCCGATCCCTCCTCGCGTCACTTTAACACTACCCGTGGACTCATTTCCACTTCATTATTATTTATTTGAAGTTACATAAGGTTTCCCCTTCTTTTTTTTTCTTTTTTTTGCTGGGGCTGTGCGGGTTTTATCACGCGTGTGCGTGGCTTCCTGCGTGAAGGTTCACCTCTTTGTGTGTGTCATCCAGCTGAGGCTCTTAGCCACACAATGCGCGCCGCCGCGCGTTTTACGCGTGCGCACACAACCCTCTCCATCCACACACACACACACACACACACACACACACACACACACACACACACACACACACACACACACACACACACACACACACATCCTTCCTCTCTTCCGCATCTCCACGCATTTACTCTATGGATGACACACATACGCGCACACACACGCAAAAAACGCACACACACTCCGCCTGCCAGGCTCGGGAGCATCAAGGCCCAATCTAGGTCACAGGATAAACCCAGAGGTATCCTGGTCCACACACACACACTTGAACATGTTGGGGGTTTTTTTTGGAGGGGGGGTATTAAATATATATGTCAGCTCCACTAGTTTTATTTTCAGACATTCATCCTCTCCTGAAGAAACAAACACATCATTTCGCATCCTCTCTTCCACACGACCTAATTAGTCATGCCCCCTCCCCCCTCTTTAATTGCCCTTCTGATCGTAACGAGCCCTTCATTTTCTCGATCAATTGCCCTATCGGGACGTTTCAACATCCATTCAGGAGCCGCTGACCACGTGACCCAAACAGGAGCGCTTTTCTTTACATCACTTTAGCATTCTATAAATATTACAAAGCGCCCCCCCTCCCACCTCCACAACTCCTTGCTCATTCCTCTGTACTCCCCCTCCCTTCCTCTTTCTACCCCCCCCCACACACACACACACGCTTCCTCCCACATCCTTTTCTCCTACTGTAGAGATGCGCGTCTCTTGTCTTCCGAGAAAAAAAGGGATTAAGTAGTGGGGGGAGGCGCATTTTTGAGCTGCAAAATTGCCCCCCCCCCTCCTCTCTTCCCTCTGACAGTCCTGCTGGGCTGTTAAATAAGCTGACAGTGATCTTGTCAAATCACACACAACCTCCTCCTCCCACCAATCGGGGATTAATCTCGTCTTCTGGTTCCATTCGGAAGACAAAAAAGAAGATTGGATCTCAAACCGGATCCGGATTGACGCCGCGGCCACCCCCCCACCCACCCCCCTCGAACCTATCAGTGTGGTGTTGTCAGCCTGCCACCTATGAAGTCAGCAGCCCCCAACCCCCACCCTCAACACATGTTCAACATCCTCTGGGCACGGAGCTGAGACACCGCTGAGAATGAGGGAGGAAGAGAGGGAGCGCAGCGACGTGGAAACACGGGCGACCATCAGAGGAGGACGGGGGTAGGGAGAGGGAGCGGTGAATGGGAGGAGGAGGAGGAGGAGGAGGAAGAGGAGGAGGCTTTCACTCGGTGATGCTTCGCGCAGACATTTGTTGTCTCGCTGCGAGCCGTCGTCGTGCGTGGATGTGACAAATCTGGTGGATTTGCGCCTCAGTGGAATTCATCGCGTCTGGATCCGAGCGGCGGCAGACGGAGGATGGCTGGATGTTAGGATCCACGCGGGCCGGCGTCTCCGTGGCGATCGTCCCCCGCTGATTCAGGATGTCTCCGGCGGTGCTGACCCAGATCTCGGGGTCCTGCCTGTGCGCATCGGTGTTTCTGTGAACGTGATGCGGACGCGGTGCGTCCTGCGCCCCGGTGGACACAGCGCGGCCCGCTGCCTCTGCTGACGTTTCCGTGGATACACACGTACACACACACTTAACAGGGTAAGGATGCTCCGACCTACACGCTGATGCATGGTGTGTGTGTGTGTGTGTGTGTGTGTGTGTGTGTGTGTGTGTGTGCACGTGCCTGCGTGTTGCATGTATTTCAAACCGCTACAGCTGTGGAAATCTTTTCCTCTTCATTGACACGCAGATGGAGAAGCGTTTCCTTCCAGGCTTCCGTAGCGAGCATTCGTGGTCCGTGCAGATCGGCTCCATGTATAATGCATGACCTCAGAGATACCAGAGCAACAAGTAACCCCCCCTTTCACCCCCCCACCCCACCCACGTTAGAGCCAGGGAAAGTAGGCTAGGATGGCACAGACAGAAAACCTGAATAAAATATTAATCCGGCGTTTGTCCCTGAAAGCGTTTCAGGGTTGTGCTTTGAACGGAAACGGAGGAAAAAGTTTCCTTTACTCTGAAGCTGAAACATGAAAAGAGTCAGAACAGCTGAGCTCGGGTCAGTTTTAGCTCACGTGACCTCATGTTAGGTCACGCCAGAGGTCAAAAGGTCAGCAGGTCAGGTAGGTGTGAAGGTGACCCCGCTTCGCTGGAGAGACGCCTTCTATTTCATCAGGTCGGATCAAAACTTCGCACAAACTCTCAAAGTCGATCAAACCGGGCTTGAACATCGGTAGTGGTTGCCATGGTACATGCGATATCTATTGCTTCGTCTGTCCACTCCTGGAAGAGGGGTCCCTCCTCTGCAGTCTTCCTGAGGTTTCTCCCATCCATTTTTTCCCCTGTTAGAAGGGTTTTGGGGGGAGTTGTTCCTTATCCGATGTGAGGGTCGTACTGCTCGCAGTGCACAAAGGTCAGAGGGATATCGTCCATGTGCAGATTGTAAAGCCCTTTGAGACATTGTGAATCTGGGCTATATAAAAATAAACTTGAAACTTAAACATGGTAACTAGAATTCACATTCTTAATTATTGATGCCTTTATTTGCTGATGAAGCATGTCAGCTTCATCAGCAAATAAAGGTCTTTATGCGCAAAAATGAAACGGGGGTTTTCTGCTGGGGTGTTTTTAGATTAATGGAACTCGCCCGGCACATCTTTCTCCTCATCCTCTTCTTTCTCCTCATCCTCTTCTTTCTCCTCATCTTCTTCTTCCACCCCCTCCTCTTCCTCCTCTTCAGCAGGCCGGGGTCATTCAGGGTGAATCACCTCCTTCAAAAGGAGGAGACCAGCGTGACCTGAACTCATCGTACCGAGGCGTTCACAGACCTTTGTCTGCTGCCTCCACTGGAGCAGATAGGCTAATGCTATCGATGCCGGCCAAAAGGTGTTAGCGTTAGCCTGGACGTTAAAGGAAGAACTGGGCAGTTTGCTATCAGGTTAGCGGCTTGTGGTTTCAAACGTAAAACATCTAACTGCTGCGCTGTGGTTTGTGTCTAGATGCTAACGCTACCAGTTGGCGCTGGGTGTGTTGGGTACAATGGGTTCATACTGTACACACTGTGTTGGCCGTGAATGGATGGATGACTCTGATTGACCCGTCACACTAAAATAATGAGCTGAAGGAGGCTGAACGGTCAGCAGAGCTGCAGAGCTGGACGATAATGATGTGTTTGTGTGTTTTCTTTCATTTTGTGCTTCCATTGGTGCAGATTTAGATGCTCTGGTGGTCAATATAGTGTTTTTGAGGGCCTTCTGAAAATAAATTTTGAATCATTTATAAAAATCTTATAATTTTGTTGCACAAAACCAAAAGAAAACATCAGCAATAACACCAGTAAACCCATAAAGCGATCTCCAGCGTGTGTTCAAGTCTAACGGGTGGAGCTGGGAAAGAGCAAGTCCTTCTCAGCTGAATCATTCCCTGAATAAATAAAAGATGTAATAAAAACCAATCAGTAATAAATAGCTCTCTATCAAAGGATGAACTTGACTGTTCCATAAAAATTTTTTTTGCTGCAGACACACATGAGAGGCTGAGAACGACAGAATGGAAACAGCATCATTGTGAACCTTTGCAACTTCAAGGGCGCATAAAAAATAGCTTGTGCTAAAAATATCTCAACCAGGGACTATTTACGGAGTGAAGGCAGTGAGGGATGCATAAAATCTCCATGTTTTCCACATAAATTGATGCTCTGGTTGGTCTTACTTTAGAGGCATTTTAGTATTTTTGAGGGAAAATCTCTATAAATTGAAATCTTTGACACAAAAAAAGTCCAGTGTCTACAGACTTTAAAGAAAACCATCAAATCACTGATTGGACAGACAGCCTACCTGTCTGCCTCCCTAAACCATCACCTACCCATTTGCTCATCTTTCTTCAGCAAGTGCATATAAAGCTAAAGCTGCTAGCATGCTAGTCACAGCTACAACATTGTCTGATGTAAACTGCTAACTTAACAGCTACTCTTGTTTTCTTTCACCTAAAGGAGGCTAGAAGGATTTGGATGAAAAATGGAGTCACTGTTCTAACAAAGGTTTCAGGGGTGTGCCACAGGGAGAGGGTTCAGAGATCAATTATCCAAAATCAATTATGACCAATGACGTCACCCAGGACTGGAATTAAAATTGACAGCAAAAAAAGTGCTTTTATTTTGTAGTATATACTTATATTCTGTATTCTTTCTTTTAAATAAAAATCCTAATCAGTTATGACTTATTTTAGCAACTCATTAGCTTTTATTATCCTGCTCTATCAAAGCTGTACATACTGTAACAGTTATGACTTTCAAATGAAATTAATGAGCATTGCGTATAACATATATAACAGCAGAGCATTATAGCTGTAAAAGTACCCACAGGGCTTCTTTTCAGCTCCTTTCCCAGATGACTCATCTCCCTCTTTGCCTCTTTACGGTACAGTTACAAGACTGGCTCGCCAGGATATCAGCAGGATGTGATTTGGGGCAAGAAGTATGCATTCATTAAATACCCAGGGGGCGAAATCTCATGCAGCCCCTGTCCTAATTCATTCCAACATACATGCCAGAGGCTGAATTGCTGCCTTGATTATACCAATTTACCCCCTCACCCACCCAAAAGGAAGACGTGTAATTACACTATTTACACTGGGGTGTGTTCCTGCCTCAGAGGTCGACCAGTCAACACTTGACAGCTTTGTTTTCCTGCTGTACCGGAGTCATTATGATTGAGACGTGCAGTAAATAACAACCTGCGACGGTGACGCAGAGCCCTTAGCCCCGCCCACAGGACCGGAAGAATAACGCTGACTGGATGAAATCATCTGATGGAAAGTCCGTGACCACCAATTATATCGCGATAATATTTTAGCTTGAAGACGTAGTACAAATAATTTAATTTGTTTCAACTGTAGAAAATTAAATTAAATAAAGCAATAACGCACATTTTTAAAATGTTTTCCGTAAATGCATTACAAGTTATCCCTCCCCCAAGGCTTATTAGGAATAAAAAAACACACACACACACCCCTCCCTATCTATCAAACTAAGAATAATAAAATGCGAATTTAAAATTACTTTGACAGCAGCAATACAAAATCAACAAAATGTGTTCGAGTCAGGAAAGGATAAAATAAATGTCAGAATAACAACAAGGATGCGGAACATAAAATCATGCAAAACAGGAAGACCAGTCGTACCTAGGAAGTACCTAACAAATCACCGCTTTCATACATTTTCACAGATACTTTTGTGATGTTTTAAAAGCGTACTTTTTGCGTTTACGGAGTCTAAAACTTCTACTTTTACGGCGAGGAATCAAGTAATGTGATAACTATCATGTAAACATCCACAGAGCTCCATACCTTGAACCTTGAACCTTGGTGGCGGTGACAATATAATGTGGGTTATGGCGTATAAATCGAATGTAAACTAATTAATTAATGATGAAATAAACAGTACTTATCTCATAAACGTGGTTAGATCAGCATCCGTCTTGTTATGATCCATAACATAACACCTGAAGCAAATGTTTACTGATCATCATCTTCTTCTGTGGAATCAGTGAAGAGTTGACATCTGTTGGTGTTTCAGTACCGCCACCTAGTGGTGAACACCTCACTGCAGCTATCCCGTTTGGTTCTTTGTATGTGATGATGGCGCAAATAAAGAACTATTTACTTTCAGAATTGATAACGACCTGCATTTATAAAAAAAATTAAAGACTGATGACATGTTGAGTCTTGGTTTCACAATTTGAGAATTTGTTTCTAATATTACAGGTCATATTGCCCCAATTTAGTTTGATCTTTTGCTAATAAAATTGTCTTTAAATATTTTGTAAAACTGCTTTTGATACTATGACTTTACTTGTGTTGTGTGTGTGTGTGTGTGTGTGTGTGTGTGTGTGTGTGTGTGTGTGTGTGTGTGTGTGTGTGTGTGTCATCTAAATGCTTTGTGTGTCGCTGCTTAAATCCTCTATATTTCTGTCTCTATTGTGAGTCCAGTTGTGATCCATGTCTGAATGGACCCAGCTACTGTCTGTACAGAGACAACAGAACCGTGCTCTGTTCTGAATCGGTCTGTAGAACCCAAAGAACGGCTTGACACTGTTCATTAAATGAAGAACCTCCTGCTGTTGCTGTACTTTGTGTTCATTGTAAAAGAAATGAATAATAGGACAGAATGAGAAATGTGATTTTTATTTAGTAAAGCCTTCCTCCGGCTGTTCTGCATGGATGTTCTGTTCCCCCTGAATCCACATGGGTCCCCCATGAGTCTAAGAACCTACAGCATGGTTGAACCCGGTGACTCCACATCACCAGTAAGTGTGAACGTGAGTGTGAATGGTTGTTTGTCTGCTCATCATGACCTGGTGACCTCCCCAGGATGTACAGAGCCTTTTGCACAATGTGAAACGGGTCAGACTCCCCACCCCCACGACACCAAAGGGAAATGGATGGATGAGTGGACGGCTGTGAATGTGGACCAGTAACCTGGAACTGCTGCAAAAGATCTTGTGTTTTCCCTTCAGATGAGCATCACGTGACCCGTTTAAAGGTCACTTGAGACTTAGCTGACAGCCGCCTTCATTTCCCTGTGTGGATGTGGCTGAATACAAATCATCCGATAAGAAGGCCGTAAATTCAAATGATTCAGTAAATGAATGAAGATCTCCATCTACTGGACAAACAGTGACAAACACGTTCATGACGGAAACAAACGAATGAGGTCGTGTCTTAATCAGTAATTAAATTTAATACAAATATAAGTTTAACCTCTACAGGATATTTTTAAAAATCTGTGTTTGGTGCACAAACGTTTTGGTCAGACGAGGTTTCCATAACAGAAGCTATTTATGAGATTAGAAACGTTTTTAATCTAGATTAGGATTATCTGGATTTACATCACCCATGGATAACAAAAGATCAACAGCGTTCATCTGCGTGTGAGTTATCCCGTTTTTATGGTCTTAAAAAATTAGAGAAAGTGTTTTTAAAAAAAAAAATTTATTTAAAATTTCAATATCTTGTTGAATATCATTGACACTAACAACCTAAACAACAACAAAAAAAACAACGTTTTATCCAGTGTTTAATCAAAACTATTGAAGGAAGTGAATTCACTGGTAAAGATTAGGAAATTTTTTGTAATAAAATAATTTTAAAAGTAAATCACATATGGGTGACATGACGAATAAGAGATCTAAAACTTAAAACTAAGTGATGAAATCTGTTTAAAAAAAACAAAACTTGAAATTTAAAGCAACATGTTAAAACAAAGAAGTTATTTAAATATAAACACAGTTTTTATGCTAAAATGTATTTGAAAAAGTTATTAAGTAATCACGTGATAAAACATAATTTTAACAAAAAACTCTAAACAGTATTAATAATAATCAAAAACAAAAGTCAAAATGATCAAATCATTTCAAATGAAGAAACAGATTTCAACGCAACGGTAAAAAATATTTCGAAGCACCTTAAGAACTTTTAAGTAGCTAAAAGTGAGCTGGAAAGTCTATTTTAAATCACTTCTAACAAAATTGCTGAATTTTTTTAACCAACAAATGTTTAATTAAAAAAAACCGAAAAATCAACTTCAATTCTCATTTTAAATTCTGCAGTGATCCCCAATCACCGCTTGATGGCGCTACAGACTCAAAACTCGCGTCAACACAAAGCGCCTCAAACAATAACCTGCAGCTTCAGATCGTCCAGACCTCCTGGTTTCAGCCTGAATTTGTAGAATTAGTTTTTTATCCTTGAATTTGTCTTTTAGAAATGAAAACACAACCCTTTATCAGATCTTTTTTTTTTCGTTGTGTTTTTTCAGGCTCTTGTGGACTGAAAATCAGACCTGAAAGAAAGGAAACATGAATATTTGTTTTTTTTATTGTTTATCTGCACAAGGGATGATCAAGGGTGATCTTCATCTCCCATTCAAACCAGATTCTCCTCATCCTATTGAATAATTAACACAATACAATAATACAAATGAAAGGTATTATTAAGATAAGATATTCTTTTATTAGTCCCACAGTGGGGAAATTACTAAATTATTATTATCAGTAATTATTATTATAATTTCATTGTTATATCATTCTGAAATGCTGCTATGAGATTTTAAATCTACAGGTATTTGTCCTCTAAAATGACCCCTTCTGTCATAATGGGAGGGGAGGGGGTGTTCATTCTCACCACCTGTCTCCTTGGGGGAAACACGGATATCAATGCTAATCCAAAAGTACAGTGTGTGAGGAGGGAGGAGGAGGGAGGAGACTGATCCTCATCTTCTCCAAGCAAGTTAACTTTATGACACTTTGTCCCTTTTTTTTTGGGGGGGGGGGGGGGTGAACAGATGTGCTGTATCTTTGAGATTTTCAGTGGGATTATAATATCCAAGATTAACAACAAGCTAACTGTGTTTACTCCTCCCCCCCTGCAGCGACGCCGGCGAGGCTGATCCGTGATAATAATCCCCAGCTGGAGCACAAACAACATCTGGGCCTGGAGAGAAGGGAGGGGGCCGAGTCGCTGCAGGGGGGGCGGCAGATGGTGACACTGCAGCAGCACTTCTCCAGGTAGCATCTTCACCACGGCAACAAGCTAAACACAGCTAATACCCCACCTGCATCGCTCCGGGTGGTGCAGGAGGGGCCCTGGAGGTTGAGGAAGGGGTTGCCATGTCAACCCAAAAACTACAGTAGAGGAATTAAAGTTAGCATTGCGATGCTAACTGTCATTAATTCATCACCAGCATTATTTGGATTTGTGCATTTTTCCTTAAATTAAACTCAATTTTATCTCTGAATTCTCTTCTAACTCCTGAGAACGATGCAGGAAACATTAACTTATGCTACATGCTAACAGCTTTAGCTTGGAGGACCCAGCAATCCAGCCTTTTCTGCATCATTAAATCTTGGAAGCTATTAGCTGGCTAATAAAAATTTATTGTAAGCGACGTCTTGAAGAGAAGATAACCTGTTTATTCAGTTTAAAGACCTATGCCGCTTCATCGCCTGACTCTAGGGGCGTCGGCCTCATGCTAAGCGAGGCTAACGCTACGCCACAACTTATCGATCTACACCAGCAGCGGCGCGATGAAGGGAAATAATAACAAAATCTGTCCAGCCAACTGCTAATGGCCTCTGATGATCTAAAATTCAATCCCATCTGCATATGTTCAGCGAGGTGTGAGATTAGGTGCCCAGTGATTTGCGACCCCACCCCACCCCAACCACACCCCCCATCTACCCAGAGGACATCTGAACCACTGCCCATTTTTTGGGGGAGATGGGTAACTAGGTGTTTTTGTCAGCACAGGGTGACACGCCGGTCAGGAGGTCATTCATTCGTACGTACGCATTGTGGTGCATGATGGGTCCTGCAGGAAGAACGCCCCACCCCCCACTGCAAACATGGATGCACTAAAGCTGTACAAAATTTAACCCTTCACCTTTCGACATCTTATTAAACATAGTTGTATTTTCGTTTTGCATTTGCACGACTTTTTGTTTGCTAATTACACTCTTTTCTCCGCGCTGTAATTGGCTGGAAAAACCGAGGACGATCCGGCGAGTATAAATAAAAGATGAGCGCCGACTGAAGCGGTGACGGTCGCTGCTTTCATCGTTGGGGAGCTCGTCTCATCCTGTGGAAGCGGTTTTAATAAGCGTGTTGTGTCGTGGTCGTGCCGCGTTCCTCATAAAGAGGCTGAGGTAGAATTGGACCGCCGGCGCCGTCTCCGTCAAACTGGGGACCGGGAGGGGGGTTCAAGGCCCCGATAGGGCCGGAACTTGTTTTTCCTCTTTCTGAGAGCTGCTCATGATGTTCCACTCGGGAGGCAGAGACCCACTTTCCCTTCAGTGCCCAATCACAAAACCACGACTGAGGACACGGAGGACCCATATGGTTAGCCTCGTTTTAAACGAGCGGTGCCGGCGAGCATCGGTAGCAGCAGTGCATTGTGGGGTGAGCGATGGCTGAGAGGGTGGAGGCGATGAATGGAATATTACTGGGAATAACATGAATTCTGATAGGAATCCAGCCGACTTGTGTGACTTCAGCGCAATGAGCCAAAGCTTTGAAGGAGAGAGCATCTGGAGCGCAGAGACGTTACCCATGTTGCACTGCAGCGTAATTTTATTTATTGTTACGGGGCCACGGTTAATTCCTTCATTGGTATCGGTGATGCAGATTCTGCACATCTTTTTCACTTTTAACAACAATTTAGATCTCAAGCACACTTTGCAACCGGAGGCAGTTAGGGAACCTCGTGGAACCTTGACATGGGCACGGTGCCCCCCCCCCCAATACTCTGGAAATATTCTAATTCTCGCTCTTTTTATTCGTCTTAAACTTCTTCTGACGACAAAAGCGGAGGTTTCTGTCTGAAAGGATCTTGTTGACTTCCACAAAATGGTCAAGAGGAAGTACTTCCTGTCTGACAACAAGACACCCAACCATCATAGACGTGTTACTCCCCCTTCCTCCTCCTCCTTCCTCACCCGCTGGCTTCATTTAGTCCGGGTTTGTTTCAGGTCAGCGACTGTGACTGCGCTCACAGTAAGCAGCTAGTGCTAATGGCTTCGCCACATGCTTCAGACCGGGGGGGTAGGGTTGGGGGGAAAAAGTGACAGGACAAAATGTCAGTGTGTCCAACATGGATGAACGGTCAGTCAGCGCCCATCAATCATCCACAGCTCACGGGGAACAGCAGACAGAAGCACACGGACATGCCAGAACCATCTAAATGTCAAATGTTTTTCATTTTAATACATTCAATATGAAATATTCTATTCATCCTTATCAATGTCAAACTTTTACAAGTCCCAGGTGGACGTGAATTTAAGCCCAGTGCAATACAAACAATTAGAAAACCAATTTGAAATCAGTCGTTTGGTGTCATCGTCTTTTTAAATTTACGTCAAACTGAAATGTTTATCGATCAGATTGGATTTTAGGTCATTTTCCAATTTTGTAGTCAAGTTAAAATCGGAAATCAATGTCTGAATTATCACTTCACTGAGTTCCGAAAACATTTTAGCCCCTTTGAGCTTTTTGTTTCACCTTTCCCGCCAAACAGTTTGCTGTTTTGTCGCAGACTGTTGGTCAGCGCTTGTTTTTTGTTTTGTTTTTTGTTTTTTTTTGTTTTTAAACAGTTTTCCATCAGTTCAGAACATTCCACTTCTTCTCTGATAACCAATCCTGGAAGAACTTTCAAACTAATCCTTCGGGACCACTGGCGTTAGCTCGAAAGGACCTCAGGTTCCGGCAGAACTCCTCTACGTAGAGTGTGAGCAATCAAGTCTTCAATCTGTAAATTGTGAACAGCTCTGGCTTCTCATTGCAGACAGTTCACAGTTCACTGAGGTGCTCGTCATATCATCAACGTTGCTAAATTGCTTTCCGTCATCGCGTACGGATGCGGAAAAGTCCCAACACTTCGGATTGAGTCGTCCCTGGAGCCGCTGATCTGGTGTCAGCGTAAATTATTAATGCGAAATGTCCCTTTATGGTGAGAAGCGCCATCAACAGGTCTATCAGCTTCACTTCCCCTCAATTCTGTACCTTAGCATCCAATTAGCAGCTTCATTACTGCAAGCGCTGGGCCAGAAAAATGACATCGCCCTGCAGAGATTGTTCATTTCCCCGTTTGCTATCTGCCTTGTCAAAAAGTATTACGTATCGGCGAGGCCGGTCAGCGATCTTAATGATAACAGAGATGTGTGTACAGGACCGATTGTTTGATAGTTTCTACCAAACACTGTCAAGAGTGGAAGCTCACATCAATTTCAGCGGTGACAAATAAAAAAGTTCCTGCATAAAACACCCAGGAGAGTGAAGGTCTGTGGCCCATCTTGCGTCATCTTTTGTAAACTGCTTTGTTGTATTTCGAGGATTTGAGCACGACATTGTGTAATTTTAGTATCTTTAGCAAAGGGCAAACATTCAGTCGATATCTACATAACTGTCTTCTTTAAGTGTTTCATTCTGGTTTCTTCTTGAACGCAGCATGGAGGAGACGGTGCAAAAGCTGCTTCAGAACCAGGACTCTCTGGAGGGGCCTCAGGTGGACCCGCTGGACCTCATGAAAGCCTACAAGGTACAGCGAGGAGCTCCATGCATCATTTATGTGCTGGAGGTGCAGGGAGGAGGAAACTTACAGGTTCAGACAACAGAAGCAGTTTGGAGAAGGTCGGGGAAATGTGTTTGTTTTCAGTCAATGTTCCAGAAAGTTCCCTGAGATGTTTTGGACTTCTAGTCATCATCTCACGATGATATTGGTAACAGCCAAATGTATTTTAGCGGTGCTGGTAGAATTTAAGATATTTATCACATCAGCAGACATTTCAAAGCACTTTAACAGAGAAACCCAACGGGACTCTCCAGAACAAGCATAAGTGACATCGGCGGAATTTCCTTCTTTCAACTTCATTGAGGAAGAAACTCTGGGCAGGCCCCAGACTTTGTTGTTTGTTGATAAGGAAGTAAATTTTCACACCTTGGTTACTGATTTTTGATCCTGTTTGCTTCAGGATAAACTCCTGGAGGAAATGTGGAAGCAGCAGGACAGTCTGGAGGGTCCCACAGAGACGACGGGCGAGACACCCGCCTCGCCCGAGGCCGGCGAAGGATCGGGGGAAATTTCAAAGGACGGCAATCCCCTCCTGGAGCGCCTCAGAGCCCTGGAGGTAAAGTGGATTGAATGATCCGCCTCCCCCTCCTCCCCCAGTACTCCCCCCTTTCCATCACTCCTCTCATCCCTGAAATGTAGGATGGATCGATACACAGAGACCATGTTTTATTGGATTACGCGTGTTTTAGTAAGAGTTTTGGCATAATTGAGCAGCTCCCGCTCAATTCTGTTTTTTTTCCCCAGGATTCTACTGGCTAGGACTTACTGGAAGTTGTAGCTGAGGGCTACATCATCTGGGAAATCTAACATGTATAAAAATAATTCAAGACCGAGGTCTATCAGTTAGGGTGTGACTGATTCATTGAATCTGTCCGGCTCCGTCTGGAAACACCAGGGAGATGGGAGACAGGTGAAACCCTTACCCTCCCTCCATCAGATGGTAATCAGGGAGGAACCAGCAGCAGAGGATGTTATTAACATCCAGGAGGGGGTAATTAAAACGCGACAGAGTCGATGTTTCGTTGAACGAACCATACGCTTCGCGAAAAGGTGACGAGACCGACCATCTGTCGAGAGGTCGGATTGTCCCACCGCGACCTCCAACCAGTTCAACGCGGAGCGGTTCTGTCCTTCAGCGGTTCGGGTGGTTGTTGGTACCGTCCTTCCTGTTACTGGTGAGAATAGGTGTGATCGGGGTTATTATTGGATGTCACGCCTGAATGAGACGTTTGCAGGTGCGATGGTTCGAACCTGGAGGTGTGAGTCATTAATAAATCCGGCGCCACCAGAAAGATGAGATTTTATCGAATAAAAGATGTTTATTTTTCTTATTTTATTGGAATATATGAAGAATATGAGATCCAGGAGAAAGAAATAGATTTTGATTTTAAAGCTTATAACAAATATAAGGAATCATGGCATCCTTTTATTTTAAATTAGAACTAATTGTGATTTATGCTTTCAGAGAATATTATTCCCTTACACCCATTAGTGATTAGTGAAATAAATCCTCCTTACAGTGTCCCAACCTTAATGCTACGTCCGCATGCACATTTCCTTCACAGCCTGGCGTATTCAGAAATAACAATTCATAACATGCTGAGCGAAGACTCTGCTAAAAGCCCCTGAGAGAACACCGAGCAGAGCCTCCAGATGAAACTGACCGATCGATCAATACAAGGCGAGATTTGAATATGAATGACTCCAAGGTTCAACTTGCACAGACTTGAACGTCGCATCCTGATGACATTAATTATGCTTAAGTTGGAGTAATCACAAGCATGGATGCTTTCAGAATTATTGGAAATGATTGAACGTCATTCCAGCGATATTCAATTTCACGTGGTTTTGCTACGATGGAGTACTTAAGGAAAAATCGGACGAACTGTTCAGGATAAGGCTCTGCTTTAAATGGCTTCAGTTTTCTCGTTGATCCCGAGTGTATCTTGCGGGTTTTCATGCTGTCGCGCCTTCATGGTGGCTGCTTATGTTTTTCCACCACATTTGTAAATAAACTTTAAAAGCTGAGCTGGAGAGACACGGCGAGCTGTTCCATTAAGTTGGAAACAGCTTTCCAGTCGATACGGCACACTTGAGCACCTTCCATCCAACCCAGCATGAAAAAATGATGCTCTGGGAAGCGAAACAAAGGGTTAAAAGATAAAAATAAATCAATTGTGCTGAGCAAAAATGAGATGCTCCTAAGTGAGGGGAGATGCAAAAGCAGCTCTTTAATTCTAATAAATCAAGGTTTTATATCTTTATATAATCCTTTTGAGATCAATTAATCTCATGTGGAAATGTGCGGCGTCTTCACAGCGGTAGCGTTTGGGAGTTAAGGTGTAGCTGGAAGCTAAAACCTGTCTGCAAGCCCTGAGGGTTTTTAAACACCGTTCTGAGAAAGGTAGTCTAAAAAAAATTGATTCTGTTGTGTGCTTCATCGTCTCAGGATAGTAATCAGTATTATTTCAGCAACTTGTCATTGGATAAGGTTAAAGTACCGTGGTGATTATCTTGGGCTATCTCCTCCAACCCTCCCGTTGTTCGCCCACAGCACTAAAGTGAAAACAAACTGTCTCAGGTAAAACCACGCTTTAAGATTTACTGGATTAATCATTTTGCTGGAAAGTCAACTCGTCAGCTCCCGGAATGGTTTGTGTTTCCTGCCGAGCCTCACGGGTCCGCGGGACGCCGTCGAGAAACTCCTGACATTTAAAGCGTCGTTCATTTGGAACCATCGTTCTCCTCCGTGGGGCTGCAGGGAGGAAGCCCCTTCCGGCCAACTCCTCATCTCTTTCCACCGACCTCTCCAAAGCAATTACTGTAATTCATTGGGTTTATCTGTGTTTGTTTTGTCTGTTCAGGCCGAGAACTCTGCTCTGTCGATGGAGAACGACAACCAGAGGAAGCAGTATGAGCGCTGCCTGGACGAGGTGAGCGTCGTGTTCTTGCCAACGCTCTCAATTTCCTTCTACATAACCGGAATTGTCTCTCCGTCTCTTACCCTTCTTTCCCTCTGGCCAAACTGCCCCACTTTATTTTTTTCCGTCCTGCCATACTGCCCATGAGAATTTAACGTATTCTAGAGCTCAGACATTTCCTCTGCGGGATTCGTTCCTCTGCATATTAATCTTCCCGTGGCGTTCAGGAGGCTTTCTGTCAGGGCCTGAATGAGCTGAGGTGTTTTGATGGAAAGATGAAAAGGAGTGCAGGCAAATCATTTCGCCACACTCAGAAGATGAAACCTATCATTACTCCGGTGTCACGGTATAATAAAAGCCTCCTCTTCAGAAATCAGAATAAACAGGAAGGAAGCGTCAGAAATGATGCTGTTTTATCTTCCCAATAAAAATAAAAAAATCTATCTTTTCGCACTTTCTCGACAAATTGGATGGAATAAAAACATCAGGATAAACCAAGTCTGTCAGAACAAAGAGGAACTCGTGAAAGACTTTCATTCAGATTTATTCCAGGGTGTGTATTCCAGTATAGATCATGCATGGGCTGTATTATGGTTTATTTATGTGCTACGTTGAGTAGAACATTTAACTGCAGACAGATTCCAATAAAACTGTGTGAGTGTGTGATGCAACATCCTGTCAGGGTGTCATCTCTCATCCCTGGAGATTCGCTCTGATGGTGTTTCCACCGGTCGCTGTCTGCCTGCCTCACCAAAAGTCCGATTTCAAATAATCCCAAAGCTTTAAAAAAAATAAAAAAATTTTGCTTCCTTTTTGTCTGATCAGGTGGCGAACCAGGTGGTCCAGGCTCTCCTCACACAGAAGGTTCGTCTTCTTAGTATTTGAACGATCAATCTAGTTAGCCGTAAAGGTCAGGTAGAGAACTTAGCATTATCATGAGCGTTCTATAGAGACAACAATTAAAAACCATCATTTAAACAGTTTTTCAGTAGAGTTCAGTTGAGTCTTTGGTGGAAATTATGTAACAGCATGTATATAATGTTACTTATACTTTCTGTCATGTGTGTATTTATTGTATTTATTGTATCTCTTGCGAGCAGATGTCACCTGAATTTCCCTTGAGATCATTAAAGTATATATCTATCTATCTATCTATCTATGAGGCCTATCATGTAAATATGATGTGAACCAACTCCCAGGGTTCATTTACAGGTCTTTAAAGCTAAGCTAACTGTGCTAACAGACATGTGTTTAATTTGTTTGCATTCTTGATAATAGCTCCAAAGTATTACATATTACATAATGTAACTACAGGTGTATTTCTGAAATACAACCCCCAGTAATGCATGCGTCTCCTGTTTTTCGGGTGTTTCTAGGACTTGAAAGAGGAGTGCGTGAAGCTGCGGACTCGCGTCTTTGACTTGGAGCAGCAGAACCGAATACTAAGCGTGCTGTTTCAACAGCGTGTCAAAATGTCCACGACTCCTGTCTCCCAGGTAGGATCACATGGAGGATACAAACACACGCTGACAGACCGACTCCGCTTCAAGGCTGCTTGAATTTTAGATGAGCAGCGTTCTCACCATTGGATAGTTTTTAAAAAAGCGACCACAAAGCAGAAGAAATCTGCCCAGAACTCGCTTTAATTTGTTGGGATGTGCAGGTTTATTACGGGAAAATGGTTCATTTACGCCTCACCACCTTCCTCCAACTAGTTCTGCAGTCGAGGTGGCATTGGCAGAGTGCACTACAGGTCATGAAACAAGCATTACCGTACCCAGTTGCTTGTCTTATTTTATGCTAATCATGTCAGAAATTAAACTAATGCTGAGCCTGGTCTGCGATCCAACCGAAGCCGGAAAGTGACAGGTCAGAATTTGGAGAAGTGTTGCTCTAATTGGAATGCCCTGAACCGTAGAGTAGTGGTCTGGAGGATAATTGGATACAACCTGTAGCGCTGTTAGCCGTCATGATTGTTCAGATGCTGACTTTTACTCTTAACTGCACGTATATAAGCTTTAAAGACGGGTCGGTTCCCAGATGTGTCACCAAGATGCCAGCAGGAAGAAAGAAGAAGTCAAATATTACTGATATATTTTAATTTTGGACAGCTATTGTCAGAACAGTTAGGATTAAAAACTAAACAATGATGCTAATAACGTTTATTTATCTAACACCACTTTCACATAAACTTATTGTTTGCCGTTGCGCTGATCCTCATGCATCTTTTGAAATTATTCACCTTTCAAGAGCTTCTAGTGGAGCAACAAACTGCAGTTATTTGTTCCCTCTATGGCAGCGCTGATATTCAGTATGACAGCACTTTGTAAAGATCAATTTTAACTTTCACCCTTTCTCCCTGCAGACTGTGATGCATAGGTTTGTTTATGTAACCTTGCTGCCGGGCCTGATTTGGCTGCTTTGATCGCACTCTAACAATAATGAGAGCGCTCAGCGCCGGCCAGATGCATTTTAAACTGATCAGATTCACTTAGTTTTAATGTATGTTCAAAGCGTGAATGATGAGATGGGCGATTAATAATGCAGGACTTACAGATTTGTTTTGTTATAGCGGTCAGGAGGTTGTGTTTTCGCCGGTGTCAGTTTGCCTGCCTGCCAACAGGATTACACAGAAAAAAACTTGACAAATTTTCACGAGTCAGAAAAGCACTTGCGAATTTTGGGCTGTGTCTGAAACCCAACAAACCCCCATGAAGAAGAACAGACAGCAGTAAGGAAAGATTTCCTTGTAACAGTCAGAAACCTCAAGCAGGTCCAAGACTCAAGGTGGTTAAGACACCAAAAGACCCTCTGCTTTGTCAGTTTTCCAAACATCTGATTTAATTAAGGATAGTCGGTTGTTGTTGTGACTGCTCAAGCCAATCAGATTGTTGCTTTCGCTTCTTCCATACTTTATATATTCTGGGTGAAACCTCAGCTTTCTAGCATGGCCTCGGCGTCACACGCCCTTTCCCTGCAGCTGTGTCCACCAGGCCACGAGTCCAGCACCTGCTGAAGTTTTCACGCATACTCGACCTGTTACGGCTCTAATATCTCCAAATAATTCATAATTCATGAGAGGATTTCACAAGCAAGAATCGAATCTCCCCAGGGTATGCAGTGATAAATAACTTTATCCTCCTCAGACGTCTAAATCAGATGTGTTGCAACGGCTGAAACAAATCTCCTCAAGTGAAGCTGACTGCATGAATCTGAAGTCAATTGTCTGACTCCGCCTCGCATAATTGATGGAAGATGGCACTTTTGATGGACGGATGATTCTTTCTGAGATGAATGTTTCAAGAGAAGCCCTGATATGGATGGTTGAGCCCAGCTTGTTGGCCCTTCATATTCATAAGGGTGTTATCTGTAATTGACAGAAATTTTGAGGTATTGAACTGCAAATTCTGTCGGTGTCATCGTGCCAACAGGAAAACACACAAAACACAACACGCTCAAAATGAAGGGGGTTGAAGAGCTACTAAATTTTCATGTCTTGATGTGGTCGAGTTGCCCCTCACTCCTCAAAGGTTTTGTGTTTTTATTGGAAATGAGTAGAAACAGGAATTGATTTAGGAGTAAAAAAGGTATTTTCGATATATATTTGGGTTAGTATTCAAGATACAGATGATAATTAATATATAAGGACACATTGCTGAAAGAAAAAGTGAACCAAAAAAAGTGTTAAAATTCTGTTTTGATGGATCTAACATTCTGACAGTCCAATGCAACAGGCTGGGAGTTCCTGAAGCTTCTAGGAAAAACGGAGGTCCATGATAGGAGACAATACCGATACCAGGAGGAATGACTCAGAGCTTCAATATCAATGCTTCTGAGTCGATAAAGCAGAAGGTTTCAGAAGAAAAAAAAAACAGTCCAAAACAACAGATCCAAATCCAAAAACCAGAAGCAGGAAAGAAAATAAAGCTAAAATACCAGGAACAGTGATCTGCTCTGAAAGGGGAAAACAATCTATATCAGACTTTAGGCACTGAGATTGTGAGACAGTAGAACACAGGTGGGAACAGAAGACAGAAGGGACACAGTTGGGAAAAAATAAACGACAAGTGTCAGAGGTAAAGACACAGGAAAGATACGACAAACCGACACAAGACAGAAGACATTGGCACAGAGGGAAAGATTTTGTTGTTGATTTTCAAGCATTAAATTTAGGTTTGTATTGATTCTCTTCCTTTGTCTCAGTCAAAACGTCGATCCGAACTCATCTAAAAGTTTTCTCAACCACTCAAACTCTAATGAATGGACTCTTCTGCCTCTAGCAGAGAGTCTTAATCATGATGCCAAAGGCAGGCAGCAGATTTAAGGCTGCTTCAGACAATCTCTTTGGATTGTCAGGGTTCTCGGCATGGTTCTTCTCCTCTGATGAAGGCTCTGCATTCAGGGGATCGTTCTGTGATCGCTACTAATTAACAGAAATAACTTTTTTCCTGAAATTCTCATGGAAAGTTTAGGAATTCCCACTACAGTTCATTTAGCATGCTGCCAGTTTAGCCGAGCGGAACGCCGCGTCCATCCCCAACCTTTTCCGGAAAGGTCAAACTTGCCGACTCCAGTAGGGGTTCTGTCTTTGTACGAGAACTTGAAAGGAACGGCGCTGAGATGCTGCAAATAAGGGTTGCACATGCTGACATTTTCCCTGAGTGGCAGATTACACATGTTTTTACTGTTAATATACTGTTTGTTTCTGGGATGGTCGTATCTTTGGCCAAAATCATGCTGTCCTAATGCTTTCTGTCTTCATGTTGTTTTTGTCTGCGGGTGTTTTCGGTCGTTTTAAAATCATTTGACTACGTTTTAATCTGGAAATATTTCACATTTGCACGTGTTCTCCTATTCTGTGGTTATGGATTCTCTAGTAAAATAATCAAAAAATGAAGCAAAATAAGCTGTTTTGTCATTTGGTGTTAATGTGCACCAATAAGTTGTTCCTACAATGCAGAGCAAAATAAAACAATACAACACAACATTGCAGCAGCATGAGGAAATATAATATAGTTTTTATGTGCCAAATGCTACCATTGATTCACTAATGCAGCATTTCAAGTTATGGAGGAGCCCACATTAGTGGTGTAAGATAATTAATTCATGCCTAAAGCTTGACTATTAACTACAGCTGTTCTATTTGTCTCCACTAAAGTCGCAAACAAAACTTATGAGAACGAGCCTCGCATTTAAATCGCTGATTTCAAAGTTTGATTTCGCTGTGGCCACCTGCTGTGCAGCCAAATAACATTTGAGTTGTGGTTATGGTCGTATCCACTGTGTTTAGGGGGATTTATGAGATGGGGGTGCATCCAGACAGCAACAGTGGTACGAAAAGTTTATTATTCGTTTAAGTTTATTCCTGGGATGCTGTAAAAACAGTTTTTAAATGAAGTTGTTCTGGCTTTAATTCTTGGACTTGTGATTGAGCGTCCAATTGCGGGAAAGACAACAACGGGAGCCCAAACAACAAATTGTAGGTCATGAAACCCAGACGATGATTTCAACTGTTATTTAGGATAAGATAATCCTTTATTCGTCCCACAGTGGGGAAATTTATCCAATAAAGCTGAGGAGTGAAGCAGCAACCGGTGATTTTTGTCTTCAGGAGAAAAACTACAACTGATTCTGGTTCTGTGTTTTTTTGTTTGACTTGATTTGTAATGCATATTTGAGTTTGAATTCGGTTTTTGACCCTTTGCTATTTCCGTAGCTGGTGTGACGTTAGCATTTAGTTAGCATTTATTAGTTCATCCAAAGAGCAAAGAAAATACATGAGCACATGTAATATTTATTTATCATGTAGTAATTCCCACTATTCATTAGCAAGAAGCTAATGACTTAAGACGTATAAAGTAATGTGTTTGTGTGTGTGTGTGTGTGTGTGTGTGTGTGTGTGTGTGTGTGTGTGTGTGTGTGTATGTGTGTGTATTGTCATTAATGGACTCAATTAATATTCATTAACTGAATGGATTTCTTTCCTTTCCCACACCAACAATTATACCAAAGTAAAGGAAATTAAGGACACAAGTTTGTTGTTTCTCCCCTTCATTCAATTAATTTTTAAGGGCGGCAGCCGTTTGGGAAGCATCAGAACTTCTACGGCGTTCCTGCAAGTCCCAAACAATCACGTTTGTCTGACTTGTCCTTGTGGCTCAGCCAAAAACGAAGCCCGGGTCATTTCCGTGTCCCCATCAGTGATTAGTGATGGAGGGTTCTGAGAAGGGAGACGCGCACTCTGGTTGTTAATCAGGTTTCCTGATAACACAGAGGTGATTATGGATGAATTATTGAAATTGAAAATTGTGTTTATCACCCGCAAGTTATGCTTGTTGTGTTTCTTTATCGCGGAGCGCCTGTTCCCAGTCACGTCGGCTGACTGAGTGAGGTTACGCTGTGCGATCTTTGCTTGACACACAAAGGACGACAAGGGAGGAAACTCTCAGCACATGAATAAAGGAGGTGTTGTTTTGTGTTAACAGCTCAAAGTAGTTGCTTAATATAGAATTCATCTGGTAGCTTAGCCGGCGTAAGGTACAGGAAGTCCACGCAATAGCACCACAACCGGGACCTTTTTTTTTACGTTGACTTCATTCAACCACATAAAAACAAGCTAAAGAATCCCGTAAGCCCCTCCCTTTTTTCATTAAGTAGCCTATCAGATGAGGGTCTATCCTTCCCTACCCTACCCAACCCTGACCCTAACCCTAACCCACACACTTGAGGGTCTTGACATCATGAACACAACTGAGACACTCATGCTAGTTGGAGAAAGTTTTGGTGTATGTATCTTGAGGCACTGCATTAGCCTTTACAGCTAACATCTGTCCTTTCGTTGTCTATGATGGTCCTGTTGGACCGTTAACGGTAACGTCATCTCCTGGCGTCCCTCTGCCACTGCGCTCTGGCTGTTAAAAGCGCGGCTCTCTGACAGCGTCGTTTGTCACGCCGTTATTGGAATTCTGTGGCAGAGCGGCGCTCCGGAGAACCGGGCCTGCGAGGACTTGAGACAGCGGCGGTTGCCTCCTTTCCGAGATAAATTTCCTTAGAAGGCTGCAGCCGCTGATAAAGGTAAATATATAATAAAGTCAGCTTTATTTGCGTCTGCAAGGTGCTTTTAAAAGCGTTGCTTGAACTCGTTTCAAAAAGTCTAATTTACAGTATTTACCACTTTTTTTTTTAAAGAGACTTTGCTTTTCCCGTGGAATAATTTACTTCACGTTGAACCGCATCCTGTTGCACACCTCGTTTACTGTTTACTAGAATAAAAAGGAAAAAGGTGAGGTGGGTACACGGTGTACATTATCGCCGCAATGTACGCACAGGTTCTTCATCAGAAGCTCCTTCAAAAGTCAATACTTTTATATTTAACAGCCACTTGACTTCGTAAAGGACATTTGGTGTTCAGACCGTATACCAGTATGTATGTAGAAGATGCATGAACGGGCCTCTAGTCAGTTAAGTAGAAAGCTAATGTTAGCACAATGTGTAGCAGATACCACAACAACTAGCACGTTTATATCCATCTAAACCCTTAGTTATACCTGTCGTTTCTGGATTCCGCGTTTGCTCAGTTTATCTCGGAGCTCCCATCGGGTTTCAATTGATCTTGACTTGTTCCAAAGTCAACAACTAGCTGATACCCAACCAACAGTCTCTGAAGCTTCTGTGGATGTTCCACTTGCATGATCTGAGAACTTCAAGGTAAAGGTTTCACTTGAAATCATGTGATTCGAGAGACGGACTGACTTTGGAAGGTGCCCAGACTCAGACACACCAACCTACTGTATCTCCAAGTGTTCTTTCAAATCTCGTCTGTTACGTTTGATCACAACCAAAACAGACCTTTACAACACCAAACTCCACAGCTATTGGCTGCTGGGGTCTGCTTGCTTCCCACCGTCCGGCTCCTGCTTCCCACCCGTCTCGGTCGGCTGACACCAAAGTGAACGTCTAGTCAGAATCCAGCCTGGCAGGCAAAACACTGAGCAGCAGCAGAGAGAAACAAGGGCAGAGGGGGTGAATGTGATGTGAAAAACAAAGACAGGATGGTGTATTAATGACCAGGGGGCCTGAAGACAAGGCACGGGATGAGATGCTAGTCGGTGCGTGTCATAGTGAATGAGGTGAGCGCAGTGAAGAGGGGAACTGTTTCAAAGGCAAGACTGGCGAGAACTGGTCTGAGGGGCGCTTGAGTGAGTGTAACCTTGCTGTGGGCGGCTCAGGGGAATGCACGGGGGAATTTTGATGAGATAGTGAAATTTAAAATGAACTCAGAAGTCCATGAAAGCTTAAGTGCGTCGTCCTTGTGTGTGAATGTTGATCAGCAGCTGGGATCGGTTGCGGTGAATCCCAACATGACTTAAGAGCAAATTAGATATGATTTAAACCTCAGTAAAGACACACAGCTACGATCATGTCCATGCACATAAATAAATGTGTTCTGAAGATGTTAAGAGATGTTTGCAGGAAATCAATGAAGTGTAAACGTGATGTTGAAGGAATTTTGGCCCCAAGGTAATAACAGTAAGCAGGACAGCCAATAGGAAGGGAAGACTTTAGGACAGGGTACTCAGAGGCTCTAACCCATTGTAAATTAGATTAGCTTGTGCAGACATGTCTTCTATTACAAATCAAATCCCTATCTGAATTAACATTCAGGATAACTTCATCAATGACGGCTGAATTTTTATACTGTGTAATCAGTTTTCTTTTTATTTATTTTACATTCAAACACACAGGTTGGTGTGTTCAAGTCTTATAACATCTCGTGTTTGAAAACCTAACCTACAAAGTGATGGTGGGAACAGTAGCTTCACAGGTGGAGGGCTCTCCAGGCAGATCAGGGTCAAAGGTTAGATTTTTACAACTAAATGTGAATAAAAATGGATGAATTCACAGAACTTTTGGTCGCCTGTGATAAAAACATCGGCAGCATTAGCATTTCCTCGGTGGTGAAGCCCTCGTGTGCTGCAGACCGACCAGTGGAGGGACATGCTGGGTTATTATTCTGACAGAAGGCTGGACGGCTGCAGGGAGAGGGAGATTTATTTTATTATAGTGTCTGGCTCTGTATATTTCTGACTATTAAAGGACATGAAACACACAGAGAAGTTTTGTTCTTCTTAAAGGAGTATTCTGCTAATTTACTGCTGCACACTAACGAAACAAACTATAAAGCACCTGCAGTTTTATTGAAAGTCTTTCCAGATAGGAAACATTCATTCAAGACATCAACATATTTCATTTTTAGGAACAACATACTTTTTAGTCGTAAAAACGGAAGTGCTTTCATTTTAAAGAGCGTAAATTAAACTTAAGATTCAATAAAATGAAAACACATATTGAGATTCGCTCTTCACTTTGAACACAACCTCTGACTTAGGGCGTTTTAAAGCGTATCACTCGTCAAATCTCAGATACCCTTCGACATGCTGGCGGTAATTAGCTCCAAGTTTAATCCTCACAAGCGTGGTCAAATGTGGCCTTTTCCCGAAGTGCTGGTGAAATAACGGCTAGCATGGATAATAAAATAATAGGTGAATATTAATGAATGGACCAAATCAAGTGATTTGGTCCCAGGCTCCCTTATGTAATTATTTCCTTTTCATATTAATTATTGCTAACAGATGACACTAATGACTTTCAGAGGAAGCCGGCCACGGCAGCCATGCAAATAATCAATGCTATTTTAAATGAGATCAAAATTCTTGACACTTTTTGGTCCCTCGGATTTGAAATGGTGCCGATGAATAACATCATTCAGATCTGCGGTACAAATGTGTGAATTTTTACATATTATTTTGTAAGATGTTTTTGCATCTTTGAGGAAAGGGGAATAAAAAAATCAGGAATGCTCTTACCACATAATATGTTCTGAGTAAATCC